>NW_025109980.1:0-170474 GCF_011392965.1 Frieseomelitta varia | reverse complement strand
TTTTTTTTTTTTTTTTTTAGTAAAAAATCATGCGTGACGACACTCGGATAGAATTCCGAGCTCACGGTCCATCGGAGCAGATGAACGACGGACGAAAGAGATAAATGAACGCAATGCCGTTTTCGAAGAAACGAACTTACATCGACTCGCGAAATCGCTCGAACGTTCACCGCAGTTTTCATTCTCGCGTGTGCGTCGAAAAGTTCGAGCCATCTTTCGTATATTTAAAAACAAATTCTTCACTACACGTCTAATGACATAAATCACTCTTCGGCATATATTTTTCCAAGGCAGGTAATAATAGATCGAGATCAAGACGAGCTGTGCAACCGCGATCTATGCGACGTGGCTTCTTAATTTCCACGCGACATTAATCGACGAGGAAGCTCAAGAGGAAGATCGACGATCGTACTACCCGAAAAATTTCCCCACGAACGCGCAGAAATCTAGTTTCCACCTCTAAGCAACCTGTTTCCCCATTATTTTGTCCAAGCGCCTGTTTGCGCAAGCCGAACCGGTCGGCGAACCAAACGAAATATCAACGAGGTGAAGCTCGAAAGGGACGCGCGCGGCGCGCACGATTCCGCGCGTTTCACGAAACGAGTCATCGAGCATGGAATTTCTCATCAGAGCTTTATTATCGGAGATTTACGTGATTTCGAGCGTTTCGAACGCTCGCGGACGGGGACGAGAACGGCCAGATAGAGGAGGAGAGCGCGTAGGCGCGCACGGCGCGAGGTAGAAAAATTGCAGGCCTGTGCAATATAGATTTTCGCGATGAATACGGACCAGGGGGAGGGGGGAGTTTGCCCCCCCCCCCGCCGTTCGTGATGTTTAGTCGCTGTACGAATGTCCTGCCCCCTCGCGGCCGTAGCTTGTTTTCAAATTAGAAATTTCCAACCGCGACTTGTGGACGTTATTAAAAATTTCACCTCGCTTTTTCCACCGATATTACAACGCGCGTTTCCTCTTCTTCTCTCTCTCTCTCTCTCTCTCTTTCATTTCGCCTTGCTTCCGCGGAAAATTACCGGCCCCGGACAGGAAATATCGCGGACCATATCGTGCGTTGCGTTAGGTTTGCCCAAAGACGAAATTCGTGACGAGTTCTTAATGGAAGTTGGAAAATCAACAATTCGTCAGACTCGGGTTCTCCGACCTGATTGTCAAACAATTTTACGTCCAGGCCGGGTTAGAATTTTGTCAGTCGATCGATTTCGTTGATTAATTTTCAGTTCACCCTTTTTCGCGTTCGTACTTCCCGATTTGAATATTTCACGCGAACGACGGGATCGTTCGTTCTGCATCAGCGCGATGACGAGCAACTTTTAGTTCATTAAATTGGTGATTTTAAAATAAAGAAAAAAATGTTCGAACTCGAACTGTTCATTTACGGTTCGTTGATCGGCATAATGCAACCACGTTGCATCCTCAATTTCGAACCTCAAATCGACATCTAATAATTATCACAACACCATCCCGATTCGTATTTTTGTAGATCGTAAATTTATATAATTATGAAAAAATCGTTTCTCCCCTTCCCATCGATTTCCACCATTTTTACACTATTTTGATATCGACGAGACCTTTTAGCCGTTAATTTAACCTCTCCTTGTTTCACGCGAGTGTAAAAGTATGCTTTTCATAAATGCATCTACAGCCGTCTAAAATTGAACTAGTAGCAAATGCCAATTGGAACGAACGAAATTGCCGAGCGATTGTTATTGTTATAAGGGAGCAGACGAAATAATTTTTCTTGGCCAGCCGGACAGGTCTTGAGGGATCACGCTATCCCGGCGAAATACGATTATTTCGGCGGAGACAAAAAATATGGGGAAGTGGAACGACTTCCGTGTATGAAACACGCGAAGGTGAATGTAGATGTCATCTGTCACGATGAAAAAGCGTTGTATCCTATGTCAGATACCGTGTCCCGTATTCGTCAAAGTGCACCGATGGAAATAGATGTCCAGGTCTCCGGCGATAAGTCACGAAATTCCAAATTCCCGCTGTTTCGCCCAAACGCCCCAGCAGCATGGCGATTTGATCGCGACGTATTACGCAAAAATTATTTCACGCGTGATATATACATGTGCAGCTGGTGAAAATAATCGGGAGATCGAGTGGAAAGTTTTTGAGAAAATATACGTACAGATATTTAGTAACTATACATCGTCACTGTGTTGAACGTATATATATAGAAAGTGTGAGATATTCAGTAATCGTAGACATTAGTTGAGTAACGAATTACTTATTATATTAATAAATTGCTTTATCAATTGCTAAAAGTTACTAAAAATTACTTACAATATTAATAAATTATATTAACAAAACGAATTACATATTACATTTAATAAATTAATGAATATTCGCTGAAATCACTTTAAATATTTACCGTCTGTTTCAAGGTAATTGTTTACACTGTGTTAACTTCTTTTATCAAATATATAGATGAATATAGAACACTTTACGATTTCTATGCAGATCTTTAACTTTGATTGACTGTAATCATGGCTAGAGTATGAATTTTGCAGCTTAAACATCAAAATTTGAAAAATTTGCTAAATATTGCATAAATCAAAATTCAAAACTCAATTACATCGTATTTCATTGCTAATAAAATTGGGAAATATTTTATACAACACACTCACACACACACTGTATCTGTACTTTCATACGTGATACTTTCAACTATGCAATGTGTTTCTTGAATATATTTCAACTTCTATAAACGTGCGTAGTTTATAAGCTCGATTTGTTCGAGATGAACGACTATCACCGAGATCATTATACAACAAAGAAACAGCCGTGCCAACACGATGCATTAACCATCTGGACGAGAACGAGAGAATAAATTTCGTCCATAAACAATTAAACAATCAATCGACACGCGACGACTTGCATATGGATTTCCCCTCCTCCCTCACCTTCCCCTCCCCCCCAAAAAACACAAAAACAAAAAAAAACAAAAAAAAATAGAAATACACCGGACACCGCGTGCGCCACGCACGAGGAGGGGATTCCATTTAATTACAGTTTCAATTTGCTATTCGTTCGCCGGACCTGACGTTTATTGAATTTAGTTTTATTTCCTTCGGCATGCGCTACAATGGAAAAAGTTCAAAAGTTCCTCGACGCACGCGCGATTTTCTATTAAAAAATTTCCAAATAACGAACGCTTTTACCGGTGATTAAAACTTTTAAGCTCGGACGCATTATCGATGGCAAACGAACAAAAACAAAAAAAAGAAAAAAGTAAATAAAAAAAAAAAAAAAAAAAAAAAATACACCGGCAGCCGAATGGTTCTGTTGATACGAATGATAGCGAGCCATTTGTTTCGAATAATTAAGAATACACGGGCGCGCCTCTCTCGTCCATAAATCACCGGGACGCTTGATGGAATTAAAATGTAGAAATGATCTGCATTATTCAATGTTCAATCGATCATTATCAATTTTTATGACGTGAAAGGCCGTATAATTGCACGGAAATGATATGTGAAAAATTAAAAAATAACGACTCGCGTCGGTTTTGTCGATAATTTCTCCCTCCTTGTAATTTCCTTTATTTTCTGACGTGAAATTCATCTGACAGTGAAACTGTTTCCAAGATTTACAATCTCGAGTGTAGTTCCAAAATCGATTCCGGCAATTTAACATCACCTTGATTCGAAAGTTCGTAGAGACTTAAGACTCCTTTCATCGCCTGTTTTACACAGGATCCATGTCCTTTCTCCCTATTTAAACGAAATGTTGGCTCTCATCGGTTCACGTCGTTCCACGCCATATTTCGACTGCTCGATTCGTTTGATTCGAAGGTTTTCTGCGACCAAAACGTTCCACTGGCGCGAGCAATACGTTGCAACGTATCGGGTGAGCTCCGTGCCTCGAGCTGGTTAGCACGCGATACAGAATTAATTTATTTACAATTACTCGGCCGCCCAGCGCGTTCCGCGTTCTCAATTACCGAGCTGCGAGTCGGCCTGATTTTTCCAGCCGGCCAGGTGAATTTCACCTGGTTGGTTTTGATCGAATTTCTAATTAGCACCAGTGGAATTTCCACGGATCGGGAATCCGGATCGGTGCAACTGCTGGATCGCGGGAGTAATTGCGAAATACTCTCCCCACGGGGGGAGGTTGCAAACTACGGCGAAGGTTACAGGCCGCGATTTTACGCGATCTCTTCATTTTTCTTTCCGTTTCGTGACCGAGGCGGGCCTCTAATCTCACGCGCGTAGAGTAATATTGCGCGCGCGTTCCGCTTCACTGCGCTCGTCGTCACGTTTCACGGAACTTTCTTTCGTTAGCCCCTTCTCTCCGTTTCCTCAATCTGCATCTATGTTCTTTGTAATTTCATTTGTTTGTCAGAGGGTGGTTCTCGAGCTCATTGATCTCATCTGTGAGGAAACATACGATTGTAAAATTGTAAAATTCGCGTGCAAATGAATAATACAGAAACCATTATACACACTTTTCTCACATCGTGCAACGTTGCACTTTGAAGTCCCCGGAATGAATGTATAAAAATCCAACGATCTAACAACGAACGACGTAAATGACGACTCCTTCATCTCCGCTGAAAAAAATCTCATTCTCTATCCCTATTAAATAAATATCTCTCGGCATTTAAATTCTCCGCCCACGGCGAAACTCGCGGCGCCGATCGCGCTTGATCGACTAAAGACATTAACGAATTAATTCCCAAATCTACTGTTTCGGAATGCCGGAACATAAGCTTGAAAGAAGCTTATAGCGCAATCGGATAGAGCACGCTGCGATGGGAACGTGGCCCGCACCACGGCGAAACCGTTTGAATTGGAATTAACTTGAAACCGATGATAGGTCCAGCGATTTTTATTTTTTATTTTTTATTTTTTATTTTTTTTTTTTTTTTTGGTCTCCCTCCCTATAACACACGAAACGATATCTCGATACCGTGATATGTTTCCTCCTGTGAACATTTTGTAAATCGAAATATTCTGTGTTTGAAAAGAGAGAGAGAGATGGGAATCGAGGGAGAAAAATGGAAACAAAGAAGACAGAGAGTCAGCGTGGTTGCTGATTTTAATTCGCTCCTCGCTCTCGGTTCCTGTCGGCTCGACCGTCTCGCAACGCGCGAGCTAACCCTCCTGGCACCCCCCAAGTGACACGAGTGCAACCCCCAACGTACGCGGAACTACGGCAAACTTCGCTGTGACGTACACGCTCGTACTACAGATGCTCGACCGAAGATCTCCGCCGAATACTCGCACTTTCTCTCTCGATCTTTACGTTTCGACCGACACTTCCGCCGAGACACTGCTCGAGAATCCTCGACACGGTTGTGTGAGATACGCGATAAATAAATATGTACGTAACGATAGAACGTCTGAACTTTTCAATGTTTTCGAGCCAGGAATTTCGCCATATCCTGTCCTAGGTGATAGTGATTATCGCGTGCAGGAAGTGTTATTTATTTAAAAAAGAAAAAATATTAATACGGCTTCTAGTTACATTAAATGAATTTTCATACGTTTGTAGAAAATTTTGAAGCACGAAATTACTGAGTGTGTAATATGGGAAAATATATAAAATGCTTTCAATTTTCCTACGAGAGTTTCCTAGTTTTTTTTTTATTAGAAAAATCTAGATTCTATAACTTATGAAAAATTATTAAAGATTGTTGAAACTTCTATTAATACATCTTCTGGTTACACTAAAGGAATTTTCATACGAATTTATTGAAAATTTTGAAGCACGAATTTACTGGATGCATAATATGGGAAAATATTATATATTAGATAATACTTTCAATTTTTCTACTTTTATTTTTACTAAAGAAAATTAGATAAAATCTAGGTAAAAGTCTAGGTATGATAATCAGATAGATGTTTTTAGCTACTTGTATGAATATTTGGACAGCATGAACGCATGAACATTCACTGCGCCAGAAAAGGATCGCTAAATTATGACTAGAAAAATTGTCGATTTTTGCGAAATCACCTGTGCTCATTCCAAAGCTCTTTCACATCTTTCGACGAAATTTTTGTCCGAAAAAAAAATCCTTTTTCATTGTGAAACGTAGCGAAGCAGTGAAATTGCTTTTTTCCCTTTGAAATTTTACAAATTCAAAACGACTCTACAGAGTAGATGCATTTTTTTTTTTTTTTTTTTTGACGTTCGTTTCAAAGTGATTATGCAAAGAGAAGTCTCCCCTTTTTGTATCAACTTTTCGGCGGTTGATGTATCGTTTTCTTTTTTTTTTTCTTTTTCGCCATTCCATCGCATTTTTGACGAAAAACATACCATCGGTACTAAAATTATCCAAGATGGAGAGAAATTTTCATACACGAACTCGAACGCGATTAGCTGTTTTTTAAACATATGTTTTTCGACAAGCTTTATGACATATGAAAATAAGAATGCAAGCGCAACATACGAAGCATATGTTTCACGACACGTGTGTTTCGCTCAAAATCTGCATGAATCTCAACTCGAAGTAACAAGACAAGGGTATCCTAAATCGGCGATTAAGAAAAAAGAAAGAAATTTAGAAATTGCGAGAAAATTATTCGCTTCCACTGCGAACGAAAATTATAATCATAAAGCGGAAATGACAAATCTCAAATCCCTTCGATTAATGAACTCCAATTAATGAGTTAAAGAGAAATCACGGAGAATAAGGACCAAGTAAGGTCTCGCGAAGGATCGTCTACTATCGAGTTAACAGATCATTAGATTGAATCCCGAGGATGACGCGTCCGTGAATGACAAATGTGCGAACAATTCGCGGAGAAGCTACGCTTCTCGAGGATAATCGGTGGGGCGCCGGTCGAGAGTTCGCACAGGCCTGACGGAAGTAGGCAAAGAAACACACAACGGTGAACCGTGCACGCGTGCACGCTGACAACGCACGAGATCTGACGATAACGTGAGAAAAGATGATTTATGAGCCAGGGACACGCCACGTCGTTTGCTCGAGTTCGCGAATGAGTGACCGAGAGTGAACAACCCGGCCGAAGGAAGGAGAACCGAGCGAGACCCCGAAAAAGAACTGCTTGGATAAGAAACGAATGGAGAAAAGAAAGAAAAAGAAACGAGAGTCATAGGAGGAGGAGAAAAAAAAGTCGTATGTGGGCCAGAGTCGAGTGAAATTACCCTCGGGCCCTCTTAACAAATGATAGACAAACATTCGGCTAGCCTTGGCTGTTGAATAACGATCGAGCTTTTCGAGTGACTGATGACTCTCCTCGACTCGATCATCGTCCACTGACGCTCTTCGTCGCGAGCCACGATGATATTTTATTCAATGTTGGCTGGTCAAGGTCGCGCATACAGAGAGAGAGAGAGAAAGAGGAGAAATTAGGTTCCCTCATGAATTAGACAGGTGAGCCGGAGTGAAACGAACTTCTGGCCCCGCTTCTGGCCGAAATTGACTGTCATTTGCGATCCCCTGGTCGAACGAAGCATTCAGCTCGAATTTGAGCAGGTAACGAAAGAAGGACTGTGGGACGAGAGTGTTCAGAGGAGGAACAGATATATTTAATAAAGTAATTAGACTGTTGTTTTTAGGCTCTGCGAAAGTTTTTATAGAGTGTAACCAAACAAACTTTTGTTCAAGTTCAATTTTTTGAATCGTGGAATTCGTGTAAACAATCCGCAGTCCGATCACTATCGATAGGGAATTGTAGAGAATGTAAAATAGATATGTAATATATAAAATATATAAATTTTCACCGGGGAAATTGGAAGAGAATCTACTGCTTTAGAACTGCTTAACAGGGCTTGATTCACATCTGCACGTTCATCGTGTATTTACAATTGAGAGACAACAAAATTACTAATGTATTAACTAATATATTTTTTTCAATTCTCCTAGTTTTCAAACAAATATGGCAAATATATGTCTCGAAACCTTCGATCGAATCGTAATTTAACCACGCGATCAGATATTTTGTAAATGTTCATTAAATATGCTCGATCTTCAAAAAAAAAAAAAAAGAGAAAAATTTAAAGCGAGAAAGAGTTTAAAGACCCGTTCGACTCACGAAGGACCTTCAAGTATAAATCCAAAGTAAAAATAGCCTGAAGACATTGAAAAGAGTTCGTCTCTATCGACATACTTTCGAACGTGGATCGGGCATCAATCGGGCGCGTTTTTACGCTTTGCAAAGTGGCAAAAAAGAGTGGACAGCTCGATATCCCGAAGGGGTTAATTGCAGCGTGGTTTTTTTACGATGATGGCCGACACGCGACAAACGTAAACCAGCATGACGGGCCGATAATACCGAGATCTCGAAAGTGAAGACCGGTTGCGCGTTCGTTCGGTCCTCCGAGATTAATGAACGCGCGCCTCAAGTATCGCGGGCTCGTTAAGACACATTAACCTTTCCCTTCGCTCTTTTCCTTTTTCTTTTCTCTCGCGCTACTTTGCCCTAATGGCGCATTGATCACTGTTGGTCGAAAGAAAAACCGATCTCGCGGTGATTCGTCGCAAAGAAAAGAAAAAAAAAAAAAAAAGAAGAAGAGGGGAACAGGGAAACATTCGCGCGAGACTCTTAGCGCGACAAATGCGCCTCGATCGATTCGACGTGGGTTGTTAATCGATTCGAACTGGTTTCGATGCTTCTCCCGAGTCACTGTCCTCGATTTATACCACCTTTTAGGAAAAATCTCGCGTATCTTTGAATACCTTTGCCCGTTGCAGATGACAGATGGATATTCGTAGTTTAATAAAATTTTCATCTATTATTGAAAATATATAGGTTCTGGCAGCTCAACTATCGAAAAAAATGGCGATTTGCCAGTGTAAAAATTAACCTGCACGAAGAATGAAGAAGTTCGTAATATAACAAAGAATTGTTCGAATCCTTGGCTCGTTTTGACACACTCTAATATTTGTCTTCATTATCTTTATATATTTACATTCTTTGTACAATAAATTCTTCAATAAAATCGTACACGACACGTGCGATATGATATCGTGTTTCATTTCGTTGGCCGCTATCGTTTTTTTTTTCTTTTTTTTTTAACAGAAAGTTCATCTGTGATAGCAAAGAACGATAAGTGTACTAGAAAGCAACATTAGCGTTATTAATTTGAAATTAATAATTTTCTTGATACATAAATAGACTAACTTTTTTTTTGAAATGTCATTTCTGCAATCACAAAAAAGAACTCACTAGGTTCTAGAAATTAAAAGCTCTTCCAACGTGAGATATTGCAGAATATCTTTACAGAAACTAAGCTGCAAGATCCGCAATCGCCAAATGAAATTCATTTCTAAATATTTCCAATAATATATATTCCAGCTTATAATTCCCTCTGACAAATTTCTAAAGGATATTTAATACTTGTTTTTCGACACAAAATTTTGTAAAAAAAAAAAAAAAAAAAAAAAGAAAATGTAACACGAACTGTAACACTATCCAGATCATCTGCAATCTCCGAAAAGAATTTTCCCCGAAACATTTCCAATAATGGATTGGCCTGTAATAAGACGTCGTCAATAATTCTCATTGACGAAGACGCAATAAACCAATGATTTAATCGATTATCGACCTTTCCGGTCCGGACTATCGCGGAGCGCGATTCGTCTTCGATACATTCCGGCACGGCGATTGCTCGCGAAAGTCGCATGAAGTCGAGCGATCTGCCCACAAAGAGTCTATTAATCCGGCTTGTCTGAAATCGACGGAAAACTCGATAGTTCAGCAACGAGACACGTGCGCCAACGATAATCCCTTCACGAGGATTGTACAATATCTTATCGCTATTATCGAGGATCTCTGAAAGGAGAATAAGTTTATCGGACCGCTATGTACAAGCCGGGAAATTTTATAACGCATGGAACATCAAGTCGCGCATGTTCCACGTACGACTTTCGTTCTCCCGCCAATTCCATCGATTTGATCCTCAGAAGTTGTCTCACGGGTGGACATCTCGTCTCGTGCGAATTTTATAATAATAACTAATGCAAATAGTCGTTTTTTTTTTCTAAATAGATAAAACTAGATTTCTACGAGGAAAACGATTGTTAAATAATAATTGTTAAAATTTTGTATCGCACTTTCATCGTTGCAAATTCCTCAAATTCTTAATTGTAACAACTGCTCGTTCATGTAATTTTAATTCATGTGAGAATTGTTCACTGATAATTTTAATAATTTCAAACGGTTGCTTCGAAGCGAAACGAATTTAGAGGAAACATACATTAAAAACTTTTTACGTTCAATTTCGAGTTGATCGTTACATTATATTAGAAATCTTTATTTTCGAAAAAGAGGCGTGTCACGGTGAACCTTCCTAACCGAAGGGTTGAAATCACAATCGCTCTTAACCTCGTCAGTCTGACAAATCAAACCTCGACCGAGCGCGCTTTTCCAACAAACGCTGTTGCTCTTTCTTCTTGTACCGCGTACGCGATTAGAAAAAAAGGAAAAAGAAAAAGAAAAACACGGCGAAAAGAAAAACACGATCGATCGAACAAGATAGATCTATCATTGTGTCAGCTTCTAAAAGGAAAGCACGCTCGAGATAGATCGCGTACAATCCGCTTCGTTCGTAATTCAATCTGATCAGAAACAAGGTTGCACAAACGGAAAGCAATTAATCATCGGCATAGTTTTCCCGTCGGTTAATACCTAGTCATCTGTCTAATCGGCTACCCTATCTGCTAATGAACCTTCCCTAACCTTTACGCCAACTCTTTGTTTCCGCGAAATATGCAAGGCAACTGTACAGAGACTCCTCCTCGATCTTCAGTCGTCGTAACCTTCTCCAATCACATTTTGCTCTTTAATCCTTCCACTGTTCGTTTGAACGACCGTGCAACGGAACAAACCGTTTGAATAAATATTGCTTATGCAGATTTCATGGACAATTATTTGCATTAATTATTCGAACGATTTGAAAAATCGATAGAAATGATTTAAGAGACACGTTATTTCTAATTTTATATCTTCGCGTATAATCCTCCAAAAGTATATCTCGTCCTTCTTTTTTTTTTTTTTAACTGAATTTACTTAACATATTATAATATTAATATGTTCCATCTACTGCTCCAAAACGATCGTCTTTAGTTTCCTTTACTCTACATGCAGTCAATATATTTTTATATTCGTTCAATAATTATATACACACGTAGAATATAATCTTCTCGATGCTGAAAAAAAATTTTTTTCGAAACGTCGCGATGTCTCTCGATTCGATAAATTAATTCTATAAAAAAAGAAAAAAAAAGGGGGGGGAGAGGACTTCTGCACGATGAAAAGCCAAGAACCCTAAGTGATTCGTTTTCTCTGATGCTAACGATATGCAAAAAGCGAATTACTATTCGTTATCGCTCGTTTGAATCGGAGCGTGTAAAAAGTACGAGACGACGTATGCATGTATGTATGTTTCGTTCGAGCAAACGATAAAAATCCAAAGGCGACGCTGTATCTTTACATTTAACGCTATAAAGAAAAATGGAGTAAAAAAGAAAGAAAAAAATTGAGTGAACAGACTTACCTCTGTACGCTGCTGTAACCTCTTGTTCAACTCGTAGAGCCTGTAGTCCGGCTGGCCAAAGTACGGAGTATGTCTCCTGCGGACAGGAGACGATCTGTCAGATCAGATCGATCGGTCATGTTAGGTGTGCTGTGTACAGTGTGTTCTCTGGTGTGGGTCGCGTGTCGCATGCATGTAGACCGAGGGGGAAGGGAGAAGGAGAGAGAGAGATAGAGAGAGAGAGTTCAGCATGCATCGTCGGACTTTCGTAAGCCGCCTGGAGCGGCCCAATGAAACACGGCGCGGCGAAACACGTCGGGCCGTGGCACAGATCCGCGCGGCACCACGAAACTTACGACTTTCACCGAGGGAAACAACGTATCGCGAGACCTCACATCCCCTCGAGTAAAAGAATTCCCCCTCGAAACTGATTTCCAATAGTCCCGGCCAAGTCCGTTCGCGTTCAACCGGGTCTGAGTTCTCGATCTGATTGAAATTACGGCCAACGCATAGGTACAGTTAGCTCGTTTCACTGAAATTTGCAGCGGACACACGCGTGTCTCAGCTTCGTTTCATTTCGTCGAAGGTGAAGGTTCGCGGAATGTTGAATTTTGAGCGTGGAATCTAACCCCTTGGCGCTGGCAACTGGTTCGCGGACCATAACGAGTGACCGAACCGTATACAATAATTCGCCGTTCTCTTTTTCTTCGACTACGAACTCGTCGACATCACTGGAGAGAAATTATTAGGAAGCGATAAAGTTGTCATTTGTTTCACCGAGGTTACATTTAAGTGTACATAAAACTGAGAAAATGTTTGCAATTTGTTTGCATGTTAAATTGCTGACCGGTGTTTTCACACTGGCCGAGTGTAATTTAATTGAAGTATGATTTTCATCGCTTGGGTCGGAATTTAATCGACGAACACGCTTTCGAGGTCCGAGGTGGCGCGAGAAGTATCGTTCTACTCCAAGTAATTAAGTATAGAGTTTACTTTTATTGCAAGGAGCACAATTTTATTGTTTCTAACTCGTTTGAATTGGTCCAACTGTATCGACAGATGATGCAGACAGTGTAGAATATTTTTCTAAATTATCGGAGTAAATATTCATAACTAAAATTGGAAAATATATAAAAATATATATACTAAAATAATAATAACTAATAATAAAAATTGGAAAATAGTATTAATTACTAGACTATTTGACCTTAACGTGCTACTGACAATCTTTCATCTATCGTGTATTCAACTTCGACAAGCTTGTAAACAATGACGATCTGGATTGTCGGAATATCGGAAGAAGATCGCCAATATCAGTAGGCTAAATCGATGAAAGAGTAGGCTAAATCGATGAAAGAGTCCGCACACTTTCGAACAACAGCGCGCACGTTGCCAAATCGCAATCGATTAATCGTGCCGTGAACATCGAGGGGAAAAAGCTCGGAACAACAGCGCAACCCGAGATCGTGCTATCGTGGCCAAGCAAACGGCGTAAATCAAGTTTAATAAGCTCGTGCATGCCTTTGCACGCGTGTCAAACACCTGTTAGTGCCGCGATCGTACGAATCGTGCCGGGGAAATAAAATCTCGATGTCCGCTGTCAGAGCTCCGCTCTCGACAACTCTGACTCTGTGATTTTTCGATATCCCTCGCGATCTTTCTTCACGAACGTTCACATTCCGTTTATCATTCGTAAATAGCTACGTTGTTCCAAAATTGTCCAAATTATTTCCAAAGACTCGGCGCGAGAAACGTGAAAAGAAAAGAGAATAAAAGGGAATTTAATCTATACAATTTCCACGTCGAGATCGAGCGAACTGTGAAAAACCAATTCCGGTGAGGGAAAACAGGCAGGATTTTACGGGAGGCAGGGAACGTCTCGATGCTCGCGGAGGGAATGAATTCGTGGTTAGATGTTGCGGCGTAGACGGATATATGTGTGTGCTCATATCAGACGCAAAGTTCTAATTGAATATAAGAGTTGATTGTACAAAGGAAAGACCGTTGCACTGTAGCAGCGATAACAGCGTGTTTCGAGGGTCACGAATCGACCGGCTACACTGATATCGATCACCCTCGTGTCAGTGCGCGAGCCAGCTCTCTCTCTCTCTCTCCATCTCTTTCTCTCTCATTCTGTGTATGTGTGCGTGCGTCGCATCTTGTTGCTCGTGATCGTCTAAACTTCGTCGAAACTTTACGACTGGCAAGTATCTTTCTAAAGGTTGCTGCTCTACACATCGCCGATCGCGATTCAACGTAGTGAGACTCAACGTAGCTGTGTTAACGAACGAAATTTTTCTTTTTTTTTTTTTTTTTTTTAATATGGGGTATTTAGAGTCGCATCGACTACGAAGTCTTTAGCGACGTGTTGAAATTTTTTCTTTNTTTTTTTTACTCCATTAAACCATTACGACAGAACCATCACTACGTACGCTCGAACGTTTGTCACTGAAAACTTTGTACGTCCGTTTATATATATTTTACCTGTACGTATAATATACGTATGTGTATATATATATAATATTCAAATCAATCTGAATGCACGTTAAATTAGACATAGTCAGGAAAGTACAATTGTTCGAAACAATTAGAGCAACTTTCGAGAGACTACAATTGGATAGATATTTGAAACAAATGTTATGGAGCGTAAAAATGTTTACAGAAAGATATCTGATGGAAATATAGATGTGCACATTTCGTAGAGATAATACAGTCATAATTGGACTTTTCATTATACTTTAGATGATCACTCGCACTGTATACTGATTTTCCATTAAATACAAAATACTGCACACCACTCGTTTTCAGATCGACTTTAAATTTTAGCAACGCAACCACACATTTCACTTTTACTTTGCACAACACGTATAAATAATGTTGAAGCCTCGACAGCTTCAATGAATGGTAGATAGCATAATCAAAGGACACAGAATTTTCTAAATCGAAAACGTTAGACTTCTTATCGGCGCGAAGAGTCTACAATATTTGGTAAATTTATGATAAAGATAACGATTTACCTTCCGCAGCCAAAAAAATCGCAGCCAGAAAGATCGCAGCCAAAAACATCGCAACCAAAAAGATCGCAGGGCAGTGTCATGATTCACAGTTTCGTATCAGCAAGACATGGTCGACTGACCTGTTTTGTTTAGTGTTTCCAAAAGCGGTTGACAGTCGGATCGTTACACAACATTCAAATTACACGTTACACGAATTCGCCTAGATCGAGGCAATCGAACAGGACCCGTAACTTCAAACTGATTGGCGGTAATTTGACAATCAAAACAGGCCCGTCGTCGGAAAAGTCAGGAAAAGACGATAGATAGAGAAACAGTACGCACAGATAGACGGAAGTTAGACGACAGATACACAGAGAAGTATAGATTTACTTTCGAAAATGTTACAAATTAGAATCGATTACCAACCACGGCCAAAACCACGTCCAATTTCAAATGTACCATTGACGCAATTCAACAGATAAGAATCATCTATGTTTAACATCCAAATATCAAGGATACCCATAAGTAAGGTCGTTTTCTTCGAATTTAATAAACATTTCCAGTCTATCGGCAACTTAACTAATTTAATTTATCATAACATAACTTACATTCTAGTTAAATATATCGACATTTAGTGTGCTTATTGTTAAATTACATTATAGATTAAAACTGTATTGACTGTTGTAATAAAATTTTGCACAGTATTAAAAAAAAAAAAAAATTACTTTCGCGAGCTTGCGTTAAATTAAAAAAATATACCACACAGACGTAGTATTATTTTCTTGACAAGAGGCTCGTGTATATCCAAAAGTGTTCGAGTGAACGTAGTTCACATTTCTTAAACAGGAAACCATATTTCCAAGCAGAAAAACGCTGAAATCCTTATTTCGGGCTTTCCTATGAAACGTGCATCGTCGCTCGTTTGAAACGCGCAGCAGCGGATCGGGGCCGAAGCAGAAGCGCGAAACGGCAGACTAATTCTTGGAAAATTGAATTCGCGTTGTAATGCCGGCCTCGTAATACGGACAATTGATTGGTGGCATCAAAATATTAGCGTCCGACTGACTGGCGGCGGGCTTTCGCTGACAGGCGGGCCATCGTTCTCCGGAATTGTTATCGATTTTAATATCGGCGCCGCTCCATTAACGCCGTTCAACGCGTTCGATCGCTAAAGTTACACGTGTTAGCCGCAATACGCATCGGAGCGGATCGCGGCCAAATAATCCGGTCACCCGATTTCACCTCCGCGACTTTAACTTCCTCGAGAGCATCTGGTCGCCGGCGAGGCACCTTCAGCTATTCCTTCGCTAGCCAGCCAATCCGATCCACGTGGTGCTTCTGTTTCGAATTTCTGACGAATACGTGCATGGAGAAACTCTTTGCTGACAATGAGTTGAAATTTAACTTTTTCCTTTTTCAGTTCTTTATTTGAAATAAAGAGTCGAATGTAAACAATAACGGAACAAAGTATTGTATGTTACAGAAGGTTCTCTCGGATATTGGAAAAAATTAAAGTTGAATTCACATTGCGGGAAAAATTCCACGTTATAGAGAAAGGGTTCTATGTCACGTTGCTATAATATAGAATATTTTACGTGCTTCTATATTCTACATTCGAACTACGTGGATCGTAAATATATTATTTTGAATTACAGGTTAACGTTTAACTTTCGGTTCCGTTTGCTCTCAAATACTGTTGAAAATACATCTGAACTTTTATTTACATTTACAGACCTTGCGACAGTCTTGTGTTTACAATGTATAATGTTTATAATTCAGCGTTCGAATACTTTGGTATGCCTTATATGTACCTATCCGTGAAAAATGTTATGTAATTTGTTTACTTATGGTTTAACTTTTCTCTAACTTTGCATACATCTAGCAAATGTGTATATAATAGTATAAAAACAATTTGTTTCAATAAATTGCAATTTATTATACAATTTTTGTATAATCAATTATTTTCCATCATGCCGTTCGGATACTTTCGTTGCTCACCGTGTATATATTTTCAAAATCTGTATTCTGCAAAATTCATAACGCTCGATCGCGAAGATATTCTGCGTAATGGGAAGAAAACAATCGAATGCTTCCAAAGAGACTGCAATCTCAGATTCAACAGTATGGAAGAAAAGAAAGAAAAAGAGGACCAGGAGATATAAAGTTTCTCGCGAAACAAACATTACACGCTTGCCGCTGTGTAAAGAATGATTTACAAGAAGACCGGATCGTCTGAATCAACTTACGCGGCAACTTAAAGAGACGTGCAGATCTCGGTGACAGTGATTCTCTCTTCTCTTTGGAGAAATGGATTGGCAGGAAGAGTTAAAACCAGCGATAAACGTCCGAAATCGGGCGAGGCTCAGAGAAAGAGAGAAAAAAGGAGAGAGAGAGAGAGAAAATACACGATACACGATGACGCTGAATGCCGCGTGCGAAGATCGATCGTGCCAGAAAGAACTTGGCCTTTCCAGTCTCTGGAGAATCGCCGCCGTGGGACTTGACGACACGTCACAACCCCTCACACATTTGTACACGTGTGTGTGTGTGTGTACACACAGCAGGGTGAATTTACCAGAGAAGGGTCGAGGCTCAAGGGTTGCAAGGGTAACCTACTGTCGCGCATGGTTCACCAGGGACGCGCTCGACAAATTTCTCGTCCCACTCGAGTCTCTGATTCATCTGGATCGCGGACAATCGTGAAGATACATGGTACGTACGTAGCGGCTGGCAAAGCATATTCGTACATATTTAGAAGACTTTTCACGTACACGCGTACATTACGTACGGACGTATGCGTGTTGTATGAAAGATATCGATATATTTCGCTGACACTGCAACAAAGACACAAGCGTCGCGATCGTGTTGTTAAAATTTTGGAAGTCTGCAAATGCACGTATGTTTTATATTTATTGCCGACTTATATATTTAACAAAAGATTAATATAATGTGAGTATTATATGTATATATTGTTGATATAATGGATCTCTGTGAAATATATATGTTTTGGATACATTTTCAGTGTTGTTATAAATTTTACCAGTTAAATCGTAATACAGAATTGACGAAGTTTCCAAATGTTTCCGCGTAGTAAAGAAAAATATATTTGCAGAAGAATTATCATATTTATTTCTTGTGATTAACAGTTTCGTGATGATAAATTCATTCCTTTTCTTGAAACATTAAATACTAATTATATAAATCGTGGACTACGTAAAAATAAGGTTGATCAATTTAGTTAGTGAAAGATTCACGTATGGCTGTTCTTCTTTTTTTCTCTTTGAGATAACTAAAGAAGAAGAGCAAGATTAAAGGTTAACACACGCTCGTCTATAATTAATGAGATATTTTTAATGCGAGTCGAGCGAGCGCGTATCGACCGTGCGTTAAAAAATGTCAGGTTGCGTGTTTATTTATAAATAGGCGAAAGATTAATAATAAAATTAAAAGGCACACGCTCGGCGATAGGTCGAAGCTCAAACTCATTGAACGCGATAATTCTTCTTTTTTTTTTATCGTGTATTTTTAAATTTTATTTATACTGCGTCACAAAATTTTCACAGCTTTAGAAATATATCACCAGTTGTTTATTAATAGAGTTAGAATACTAAAGATAGTAATTTCGAAGATGTTAAAAGTGAAAAGTTGTAGCTGAAGCAGCTACAGTTCACAAATTTCTATCGAAGCATCGTACAAAAAGAAGGACACGAGAAATGGCAAATCCAAGGTTCGAAACTTGTTATTTTCGACAAGAAGACCCTGTACATTTGATTGAAGCCATCTAGTTCAAAGATTAACTATACAGATCAGAAATTTCTATCAGAGTATTAAAAAGAAGGAAAATACCTGATCACTATTAAAATAAATCGCATGAAACTATAAGCAATGAACACTTTTAGGAATAGGAAGATACTAAAAACATTAATAAAAGATGCGTACGTATAACTGTAACTGTACTCCACGAATTATCATTAAAAAGAATCTATAAATCATAATAGAAATCTACGAAGATCAATAAAAAAAGGAAAAAAAAAAAACAAACGCGAAAGACAGGACCCAATCACTAAACTGCGGATTTTCATATTTTTTCGTAAAAATAATTTAAAAGTTAGAATCCACGCAGAGGTTTCTATTTTTTTTTTTTTTTTTTTTTTTTTTGTCTGACCTACAAAACGTTGTATCGCGCGCTGTGCCTCCGACATTTTACATATCCGTGTGTCGCGTGCGTTTTTACGTATCTTCGAATGCAGAAAAATCCACAGTCACGACTTACTGGCTGCTTACAGAGACACCACGTTTTAAAACCGAAACGAAAACCGACACTGAAAATTAGCACGGCAAAAATGCACGGAAGGAAGAAACTCGGTGCCCAATTTCCTCGCTAAAACCACGAAATTCGAGGGAAGAAAGCTTCAACAGATATCAGTGTAATGGTTTCTTTCACCGAGCACGGAGCACTCGAGAGAGAGAAAGAAAGAGAGAACTCGTTGACAGATTCAGCTGGCAGCACCGGGCATAAAACAGAATCGAAACGCGCTAATTTAGCCGACAACGTAATTTCACGTGAGGCACGTACGCGGCGGTGTAGCGGCGTGCAATAATCCGAAACCGGCTCGCGTGGAGCGCGCCGGTTCTCTCTCATTCAAGACGTGCCCGCCGCGATCGAACTAATTAATTCGTCGCACGGCACACCGGCGCGGCTCGCCTCCGTTCGCTCGCTCTCTCTCTCTCTCTCTATCTATCTCTATCTCTATCTTGCTGCCCGCAATTTTTTTTCCCCTCCTTCTCTCTCCGGCCCAATGATCGTGACAGATCGTTCCTCCGATACGGGACCAATCCGTTCAATGAAAAACTTTTAGTCGCGCGCGCCGTCACAATTTCCATCGTGGAATCAGAAGAAAAGAGAGAGAGAGAGAGAGAGAGAGAGAAAGAGAGAAGTTATCTCTGATTCTCGAAGAGTTTCCTTTACGTACGAAACGGATACAAAATAGAGACATGCGACGAATTTGAACACTATGGAGGAGGCGTAATATGAAGAATCTGTTGCTTTCGCGGATGAGAAGAAGGATTCTCGATTATTTTTGATACTGATACTCGGTCATTTTCATGATACGAATGCACGTAATACGAGAAATTATGTAAAATATTCGAAATACGACGTTGCTTGTAACTAACACGTACAATTTAAACTTATCAATTAACAATGTTCTACGCAGGTTGTCTCAGCTGTATTCTTGCTTTAATTATATTGATTTCATTACTTATACAGATTAATTACACTTTGATTGAAGGGATTAATCTGCAATTCGCTCTGGATACTTTGTAAATTACAGACACTCCGTATTCTCTATCTTCTCGAATGTTCGTTTTTTTTTTTTTTTTTTTTTTTTGATCAGTATTGGGCGTTGGAATAGTTAATATTCTCTATTTATGAATTTTCGAATATTCTGAACATTCCCTTTCGGGATATTCTCAATTTTGGATGTTATTCACCTTAGACATATTCTGTTTAAAATCTTCGCAATCACAAATATCATTCGTCATCAATATTCAACGTCTTGAATCTTCCCTATCTGTTCCTACCTAACATCCATTAAATACATTAACATCGCTCCTAGTTCAGCAACAAGAAACAAATTCGAAACAAAATAAAACACGGTCGAAGAAAATAGAAATTTTATCCTAATATACATACGCGATCTGAAAGATCACCGAGTGGTCACATTCAGATTTCACTTTTCAACGAAATTCAACCGACGTTAATTTCCATGACTATAGCTTCGCAATTAGCAGACGAAATCACGATCCCTGATCCACCAACGTGTTTCAAATCAATTCATTCATTTCGAATCTTCTCTCTTTCTCTCTCTTCCTGTCCGACGAAACTTGACGACAGAGAGCGCGCGAACGAGAGGCCGTTGGCTAGGTATATCCGCGACATCGTCGTCGCGGGATTTTCGAGGGAGCTGCGGGCGGGGTGCGGTCGTTATCAGGTCGTGAGAGTTAATAGGTTTAGTTGGCGCGGTTAATGGGCGTCCCGGCACGCCGGCAGGAATCAGCTGACCGGCCAGCTGGCCGTGGAAACGACGCGGGCGTGCACGGAACCGCCGGTTGAGAGCCGTCGCCTGCCACCGGTCTCAGATTGGGTTAGCAAAGGGCGCAGTTCACGGAGCGGAGGGTGGCTCTCTCGCCGAGGGTGAGTCTGCCACGGAGGGAGGAAGAGGGTGTTATTAGGGGTTGCTCATGGGGTGGCACTGCGATCAATGCTTGGGGAGTCATGCTAGACCCCCCTTTCGAACTCTATATATAGAAGAATAGCGCGCGCGCGCGCGCGCGCGCACACACACACACACACACACACAAGCCTACCGACACGTATGCACACGGTTGGCTACGACCATCGATGGACAACCGAATATTCGTGTCTCGCGAGTTTCCGAACGATTTACTCGCCCCCGCGACAGGTTACACCCGAACGTTTCGAATATTATTCGAACGCGCAACGAGACAGCGTTTTTCGACAGAGATGATGCTTCCTGAAGGGATGATGATCATTGGAGTATGCGGATGTTTGCGCGGGACGATGTTCTCCTTTGCATGTACGTATGTACAATCGCCTTGTTTGTCTTTCGATCGATTACGATTGACTTCTGGATGTACTGCCAGTTGAATGAAAACGAAGGTCGATCGCATTTCTCAACTCTTTCGGAGAGTGACAAGTTATGCGTTTTCGAAGCGACGTTGGGCACCTCTCGATCCCTCGAAACTGTCACCGCTCAATAAAATAGCTCAAGGGTTTTGGGTCGAACTCTCAGAGAGGATTTCAAGGGTTAAAAATAGGGGAGGATTCGCCGTTTTGTTGTACACGTGTAATACTATTTAAAAAGCGTTTCAATCCTCGAAACCCTCTTTTTCGCCGAGTTATTTCGACTCGTGACATTTCTAAAATAGCATTACAACATCTGCAACAGAAACAAACATGATTCTAGAAATTGGTCAAATTGGTGTTGCTACGTTTAATTTTTCTTGAACTTAATTTTTCTCTTCAATTCCGAAACTTTTAAAACTGAGGACAGACTCTGAAGAACAATGGTCAAACAATGGATTTTTATTTATTAATTTCTTTTAACTCTTATGTTACAATTTTTTACTCTTGAACGATATATAGTACATCTAGTATACTATAGATGATTTGTATGATAATAAACTTATCTTCCAATCTTCAAAAACTGCGATCGGCAACGATTTTCAAACTATATAATACAACAGATTCTCTCGTAAACCGATTGAATATTTCTAATCGCTCCACGTTCGACGAAATCGCGACGAAGAAGTTATTCCAACCTACCACGCTTCATTTACGTTCTTCGTATGGAATTGGAGCGGAGAAGAGCGCAAGGTTCGTCTTATCAGCGGTATACGTTGTTACGTAACGTCTAAGCTTGATAAGGACGTAGATACAGGTATTTATCGATCGGCAGACGTGAGCCGGAGTAATCGTACCGATAATTGAAACTACAATTTCATTAAACGGGCTGAACAAAAGGAAAGGTGTGGCGCGGTACCTTCGACGGTAATTGACTTTCTCGATCCCCTTCTCTCTCTCGCTCTCCGGCCAGATATTTATCTCTTATTTTCGATCGAATGGTCGAAAGTTTCTCGACTGCGGGAAAGTACAAACGCCGGATTTTTCGTCGATAATTCCATTGTTAATGTGCCTTGAAATATATTCGAACGGCCTTGGAAATTCAGGTATCGGTAGATAACCGAGCAAACGACGGAACAAATTACAGCGATAAAAATTTTAAACGTGCATTTCAGTCGGTAAACCGAAGATTGCTCGACTGACCAACGCGAAGCCAGGTTTCTAACGGTCGAAACAAATATCCTCGAGGGATGCAAGGATGCAGAAAACCTTCGTGATAACTTCTTCTTAACACTAGAATTTTTTGAGAAAACTGTAACTCGATCGGGACGAATCAAATAACTTTTTTTTCATTTTTTTTTTTTTTTTTTTTTTTTTACTAATTGCATTAAAGAAAAGTGCTGGAAGTAAAGTATTCTTCTTCCTTTTTAAGTATTCTTTACCGAAAAAAATTTAAACAATCAATGAAAAATCAAATTCGCGTAGGAAACAACTTTACTCGTTTCCTTGAAACGATTGCAAATTGAGCACAATTTAATTATTCCTTTCGAGATTATTTTTATAAATAGTCGATAAGAAAGTTTATTCCGTGTAAGAAATACGTAAGTTCTCGTTCTTTCGAAGTCATTTTCGTTTCCGCCCGACTGAAAATCGGGAATCTACGAACGATCGAATTTCTCATCTTTCCTGAAAAATTTATCGGAGTTGTGTCACACTCTAGTAGTATCTAATGGCAACATTTTTACGAGCCACTATCTCGACGAGTAAATAAAGAACTAGGCATTCGAGCGAGGCAAATTTTACGCGGCGTACGCGTTGACGATTTTCTGCAGGTAAGTTAAGGTTCGTTTTAGATAAATTGCCGTTCAATTTGCGATAGCTGCGCGCGAGCACGCGACCTTTTACGCGTTCGAGCCGCGCTTTTTTTCCCCCCTCGCCAGCTGTGCATGCGCCCTTCACCAATAAAAGCTACGAGCCAATAAATCCTAAGGTAACGATCCTTCTTCCGTTTTTATAGAGACGTTCGTTGCTCTCTTCCCGTCTCTATCTCAAACGTCCGCTCGTTCAGGCTTGAAAGAAAAGCCCGCAAAAGTATATACAGAATTTTAACGCTCTTGTACCATCTTGGTTACCGCTCTTTCTTCCGCGGTATCCCTGCTCTTACGAGTCTTTTACAAGGAAGCGAAACTCGTAGACATTTCAGAACATTTATACATTATCGATCGTATCATGTTCAACGAAAT
Organism: Frieseomelitta varia; assembly: GCF_011392965.1. Lineage (NCBI taxonomy): Eukaryota > Metazoa > Arthropoda > Insecta > Hymenoptera > Apidae > Frieseomelitta > Frieseomelitta varia. The sequence goes on along the minus strand of NW_025109980.1, from coordinate 147,123 downwards.
AATAAAGACAGAAGAACAGTATCCATAAATGTGATTTCCTTCGATTGTGCATGATAATTCTCATTGTACAATATTATATTAACACAACATTAATTATTGATATGAAATTTCGAAAATCGCTCGAAATGCTCGAATGTTTAATAAAACAAAAATTTGCTTCCAGGTTTGCAGAAGAAACCTGGGATTGAGCGAAACAGTACAACCATCGACTGTTCGTGCAAACACAAACGTCCTGGAATCGATGGATAAACGTTCGATTTTTAAGAAAAGAACGACTTGTTTTGTGTCAGAAAAAGAAGTTCTAGAGTAAATATACAGGGTGTTTCGTAACTTGTGGAACTCACTTCGGGAGCTGATTGTACGCCTAAAAATACTGAAAAAAAGTCATATAAATATATGTCCTGTCTGTCTTCGTTTACGAGATGTAACGAATTTTCTGTTTTAATTACTTTTACAAAAGAAATGCTCAGAAATGACCACCTTTCACCTGGTGTTTCTCGAATTTGTCGGAAGCCTTGCTCTATTCTGTTTCGTAGTATTTCAGCATGTTCAATCGATGTTGCGTATACAATAGATTTTAAATGTCCCCACAAATGAAAATCTAATGGATTCAAATCCGAAGTACGAGCAGTAGCACCTCCACGACCAATCCATTTATTTGCAAAGTGTTGATTTAAAAATTACCTAAAAAATTATTTAAAAAAAAGACGGAAGTGGGTCCCACAAGTTACGAAACACTCTGTATAAATAAAAACATATATTTCTCTCTAACTTATATTACAAACTTCCTCCCAAGAAGAAGTTTTCATCTCTCAAGTCATTGAGAAACGTATTTCAGTCACCAATAGTTTTAGCGTTTTCGACATCCTGAATCATACAGAATTCATCAACTACTGACAAAAAAGTCGACGATGTAAGAGAAATCAGCCTGACGATAATCATTCGAGAGGATTATCGTAATTTGTCGGAACAGTGTCGAAAATCAGGTGTTGGTCGATTAATTCGATTAGATTTTTTCACAGATGAAACGCTCGTATCGCCCGATGTAATCTCCATTTAAAACGATCGTGATCGATACTCTTTATGAGCAGACGAACGCCTCGAATAGATATCGAGACTCGGGGATATATCTCGCCGACGAGGACCGATGGAGCGGTACGAAAAATCTTAATCTAGGCCGGCAAGTTTCCACGTGCTCGCCGCTTTTCGTTCGTTTCCCTACCCCCTTGGTCACACTCCCATAAGAGAGCTCATCCCCTGGGAGCGCGCATTCACACCGCTCCGCCTTCAGCGATTTCAAACGCGCTTCAGACAGCTTTGATCTCTCTCTCTTTCTCGCGCGATATAGTATTTCTTAAATCCTCCGAGATCAAGCGATTCGAGGAGGACTAATTGAAATTGAATGTTCGATCGTTTCAGGAAAAGCGAGACTTGTTGTCTGCGGAACGAGGAGAAAATTTAAAAGTATTTAAGAGAAATACCGGGAGAATTTAAAGGTATCTAAGGGAAATTTAAGAGGATTTAAGAAAATTTCTAACGAGAGAAAGCTGCTCGCTAGGAAAAATATCTGGTGGAAATTTATACAGCGGGAAACTTAGAAATGTGAAAACCCGTAAGACGAGAACAACTGTCCAGAATATGGGGATGGAATATAAAATATTCCAGCTCGCTTTAACTCCAACTTGTATTTTCTTACGTTGATAAAAATGTGAAATCGCGCGAGGATTCACCATCTATAGCAATAAAATTCGCAAACTGGCAGCTAACTAATTATTAAGGGGAACAGATAGAACAAAGACAGAACAAAGTAACAATGGAATCACTCATGTTTCCGTCAGTCATCGACGATTTATCGTTGCCAACGTCCTCAACACCCTATCACCACGATATCGTTCTCTTCCTGGTCGACACTTGCAGCTTGCATCGAATCCTTCATGCATGTGTTTGGGACCACAAAAGTGGACGCTTATGTGGGAGGCTGTATTCTGCGAATTGGCATCGAAGGAATGAGTGTCAGTTACAGTTACACCGATGTGGGTATCAGATATGTATCGCTTGTTTTGTGCTGTTCGTGTGTCACGTTTCACGCATCAGAGTGGAGGAAGTAGTCCCAATTTCAACAATTATCTTATTAGCGCTTTACTTGCGCTGGCGACTGATTGCGGACCATAACGAGCGACCAAACCGTATACACAATAATTCGTCGCTTTCTTTTCGAACTCGCCGGTACGATGACTGAGAAGTAATAAATTTATTATTCGTTTTGCCTGGGCTATACTCACTTAAATATACTTGAAACTGAGAAAATGCTTGCGACTTTGGGACACAAAAAAAAAAAAAAAAAAATTCTCGACGTGCGTGGCACGGTCATTTCAGCGCAAGAGATTAAAACGCGTGAGCACCGGTCCTTTTTGCTAGCCTTGATCGAGGTGTACTCTCTGGTCTGGTTGGAAGTTCGCGTCGCCGCCGCGTCGGTTGGAAGTTCAACCGTGGGAAACAGAAAGCAGCGATCCAGCTTGTTAAAGCGAATATCGGGAGAAAACCGGGATCGATGTTGGCCGATGTGTGCCAGCCATAAAAGAGCAATAATCAGCGTGCCACGCCGGCTCGCGTCGAACTCGGCCAGTGGCCATTGCCGGAGAAGTGAACGGTGCACGCTCGTCTCGCTCTGACGAAACACCGAACAGCCGGTGACACGTCTCTGGTTCTTCGATTATCTTCTTGCTGTCTTATTCGTCTCGGTGGACGGCTCAGAAATATACGGTTTAGCACCAGAGTAACATCGGTTGCTCCTTGGAAGCAATTTGCAAATAATGTGCAAGCAATGATTTTGTTTATCGAAACGGTGATGGAACGGTTTAATTATTTGTAGCGTAATCGTTGTAGTTATTGTAACATATTCAGTGATTATAATGTGATCATGCTGTAATTAAATACCATCTCATCGATTGAATTTCATTTTGTTGTTACGAACGATACGAATTTATGAACAATTCACATGATACATAAATAACACGTACGCAACGTGTAACATTCCTCGTGATATGTACCATTTTTAATTATCGTTGACACGTCTTGTTTATTTGCGAAAATTTTCACGAAAATTCTCGTTGCGGCTTTATTATTAGATCGCGGATCATTGCAATCAGTTCCTTGTAACATCAAGTCACTTCGGCTCGTGGCTCGAATTATGGCGTTGAATCTTCAATCTCGATTGTTTAAGCCGAAGATCAACAGTTTCAGGATTAAAAGAACTTGTAAGAGACATTCTGTGCATTTTCGCGTACTTCAAATTCCCGTACGAGCGCGTAAAAATCGGCCATCTACAGCGACCTCATCTTCCTTTTATAATACCTATACCGCAGCTCTAATACTCCTCCAATTCGAAGAAGAATCCATGACAAAATTCCAGAGAATTTGACGCCGGTCGTTTCATAAATCGGACAAGGCCGCGATCCAAGGAAAGTTCTCTCTTCTCTGTCGGGAAAATGGAGAGAATCGGAGGAGAATCCAGTACAGCATCCAGCCAGATCGATTTATTTGTTCGTTAAATACGCGCTGTATCCATTTTCGCGTGTTCGCCATCAGCGTGTGGCGTTTCGCCGTTCTCTATGACGAAATCGGCATAGACCAGCCCAGCCGAGCCGAGCCGAGACGAACCGAGGCGAGGCGAGGGAACAGAAAGAAAAGATTCTCATTTCGCCATCGATACAAAACGAACAAACGTACGTACGTACGTACGTACGTTTGGGCCTTGTTTTGTATTAGGAAGGCGCGAGCGAGCGAGCTGATTACTTTCACCCAACTGATACGTAGTACATCGTTGAAAATCGACAAACGAAAGAGACCAGCGAGAATAAAGGGCGCTTGTTCGTTCGGCTTTCTTTCGCCGTGGCGATTTCTTAGTCGACGTTTCGTCACTGTGGCGCAAGGACGACGTTCTACGACGAAGACGAGCACCTCGAATCGCTGGCTATTTATCATTCGCCGTATTCCCGACAGATCGGCTGCGAGGAACTTCGAATCACTCACTGAGAATCTTACGACAATTGTATGTACGTGTGTGTGTGTGTGTTTTTCTTCTTCCCAAAAATAAAGCAGAATCATGGACGAAGTTGTAATTGGTTCGTTTAATTTGACATAGGGGTCTGGGCAATTCAAAATTCACAAAATTTAGGAAATGCTCGAAAGGTTTTGAAGTTACGAACGTGATGTTCTAAAAATCTTAGGTTTCGAAGATTCTGAAGTATTTGATATTCTACAAACGTTTTCAATATCATCCCAAACACAGTATATGACTGTGATCATCGTGCAGTAAACTGAATCCGATTTCTTTCCAACTTCTTCGATTTGAACTTCTACCACTGATAATTCCAATTAATACCAAAGGTTCCATCCATTCTGCTCCGTTTGAATCAAATTACGAGCCGTGAACAAGACGCAAAGAAACACGAGAAATTACGTCTTTATTTACAGTGAGATTCAAACACGAAAAAGAAAAGACAAGCAAGATTGATCAAACAGCAAAGTATCGGCCGATTTGACCGATTCGTTTCGGCTGATCTCTGACTCTAATGATTACGGGTATCAATTAGCAAAAGCCGTACCCCGCGAAACTGACAATTAACACCAGACGAAATGCAAAAAGCATTTGAAATGAAAAGACGAGCCGAAGACAGAAGAGGAGGAGAAGAAAACTATCGAGACGGACGGGACACACCGTCGGATTTCTCTCTTCCTCTGTGGAAATCTGATTTCGCGGGCTGCGACCGACCATAGGAGAGCATGTACATTACAAAACGATGACACATCTGTTCCGGCCAAATTGCCGTGGGATTACCGGGCTTGAAGATGTTACACGAATCCGAGGGAACCGGTTTCCGGCGCGTACTCGACGCGACGACGAAGGAAAAAAGAAGAGAGAGAAAAAGAGAAAAGAAAGAAAGAAAACTCGTGGGTCCAGCGTCGATCATTTACCCTCTCTCGTGTCATCTACTACTCGCCGTTTCTTGATTCTTTAACGTTTCCTCCGACATCTTTGCTCGCCTTGTTCTCCGCATCTTCGAGAAGCGTCGAAGAGTCGAGATGCTTCGCATATTTTCCTCCTTTGTTTACGAATATACATTTTTTTTTTTCCATTATTGGAAATTTCAGCGTTCCGCCTGTTAGTTTTATATCTTCGAGATTTCGAAACGATGATTTTTTTGGGTTAAATTTTTCAGAAAGAATAGACCAGAGAGTGTGACCTCTGATCGTAGGATTTTACACACCTGTCAAATTTGAAATATTTGAAATAAAAGGAGATACTGTACCATTTCTATAAAACTCATTCTGTACACTTATTGCACACTTTGACTACATCCATGGCAATTGTATCATAATAATGATATGTCGAAAATTCTCGTGCCTCTTCAAGTACTTGAAATTCACTGGTACGTTTGAAATTCTGGAAGAAACGGCCATAAATCTATCGATCGAACCTTGAAACGAATATAGAGTTAACAGTGGCTCTGTCTCGAAAATAATAATCCCGAAAGAAAACGAAATTTTCCGACCAACTTTCTCTCGACTGCTCGACTGAACGACCTTGCACCGTCACCCGAAACGAAAGAAATTGGTGAAGTTCGACGTTCGCCAGGGTTCCAAGCTAAACAGCTATCTGTTGAGCGAAGAGGGATGAGTTATCTCGTCACTCGTAAGATCTTTTGTAACTGGAATGACGCCAAACTTTAATAGTTACACTCGTTCGAACAGCGTTACACGGGACACGTGGCTGTCGTTTGTTTTTAACCCCCCGGGGGCGAAAGACGTGGCTTTCGCTCGTCGTTATCCATCTCCGGCTCCCACGCACGCTCGCCAACTTTCCGACGAGAAAAATTCGCCACGTTCCAATTCTCGATCGAAGAAAGAGGAGCAACGATTCGTTACGAAAGTTGCCAGTTATGAATTTACAACGATTTGATGGCGCCAGCGAAGACCGATTGAAAAAAAAAGGGCAGAAAGCGTAGGAAATAATTGTAGGAGGATTCTCACACCGCCAACTGGACGAAAGGATGTCTCTACGATGTTACAGCGACTGAGACTATTTACACGGAAATGACGGCACGATAAATCCGTAATGTCACGGTCCATCGTTGCCCACGGAACTGAAACGCTTATATCGGTTTACGAACCACGTCTGAAAGCTGCAACTCCCATACCTCCTGCGATCACGTTTATCCGACGTCTCTTAGCGATTTAGGGATCGACCCAATTCGATCGACCCGTGCAAAATTGCTCCTGTTTGTACCGATTTCTGATTTCTTTCCTATGAGACAACGCAACAGTCAAAGAATCGAACGTCAAGGTTTGAACAGGATCTTGCAAATAAGTAAAATTGCGAGAGTTTTCGTTGTGACTGTTGTAGAAAAGTCAGTAACGCCAAAGATATTATTTTCTTTCGAGTGTCTTCTGAGTAGGGGAACTTTGATTTTTATTTTTCTCATCATTCTATGTGTGTGTATTTCTATTTTATAAAATTTACACGTATATTTTATTTCATTATTGATCATCTATAAAATCACCGATAATCAACTAGCTCATGGATCATCGATGATTCATCGATGGATGAAAGAAATGTAAAATTTTTATGTTCGAAGTATCAGTCTTCTCGGTGTATTCATTGAAAAACGTAAATTTGTCGAATGATATCCCAAGAATATCACGTCGTAAACTACTGTAAATCGTCAAGCGAAATGAATCGCGAAAGAAGATGCGTCAACGAGGAAACTTCACCGTGAAATCCGTGACTTTTCCACGGATTAAAATCTAAGACGCGATGCAAAAAACATAGCTAGACCGAGACGTGAAGCGTGTTGTTCATAAGCCGCGTGGGAGGTCGCTAATTTATTGCGCATTAACGTCACTTGTATCTGGCCACGCACAAGACAGTCCCGTAGCGATCCAGCTCATACTGTTGCATCGTTCAACTTTCCATCTCGACGCCTAATTCGAAACTAAACCTGCATTACATTTGGAAAGCGCCGCCTTGAATTCAGGGAAAATTTATTTCCGAGAACGACGACTCGATGAGGCAACATTTTGATGAAATTACGACGTCTTCAAATAGCCGAAAAAAGACTGAGCGAAGATTCCCAATTTAAAATTAGAAGAATCGATGAAACATGCGAAATCATTCATAATTTTCATGATTCGAATCGCGATTGAACAAGAGGAATCTAAGTATTAACGAATAGAAATCTCTAATCAAAACTCTAGAACCGAAAGAAGCAAATTGTGAAGGGCGCAGAGTAAAATCTTCGAGCGCACATCTAAGATAAAACTTGGGAGCAACGATTCGTGAAAAATCTTATGAAGAAAAAGAAAAAAAAAAGAACAGTAATGTAACTTAGTGAAATTTAGGGTACATTTCTAAATCTCAAAAAAAAAAAAAAAAAAAAAAAAAANAAAAAAAAAAAAACGAACAAAAAGAACACACATACGCTTCATCATTTAAAAAGACAGGGAAAAGAAACAAAAACCAAGCCAAGTACCAAACATAGCCAACAAACATGGAAGGTTTGATTTTTCGAGCGAAGCGAAGAATTCTAACGACGAGTGCTCGTAGAGGAAATTCGTCTGAATTTCTTGAATGAAATCGACTGACGTGCGCGCGCACGAAAAGCGGCGGCTCGCAGCTTTGCATTTCAGCAGCGTAGACAAGGCCTTGCCCTCTTTAAGGCAATTAATGACTCAATCGGGATCAGGCTGATTGAGCCTTTATAAGGGCCTGGGGTACGCGTGGCCGGACTTCGCAATGCGCAGAATGCACTTGCCTGGCCGCATTTATTAACACGGTGGCACGAACCCAATTAAGGACGAACGAGCGAGGAAGCCGAGGATTCCTCGTCGCGTGTTGCACGCTCGTCCGATGATGCGCAACTCACCGCGAAAGACTTTCGTCGAAAACACGTTTGCGCGTCCGTCATCTTGCTGCTTCCTGCTTCCGGCAAGACTCGCCGATTCTTTTAGCAAAAAGAAAACGATTCGATTCAAGTGGATCTGTTTGTAACGTAGAATCGTTGGATTTTATTCAAAAGTGCGTTTCAAAAGTGTTCGAGCGTTCTTTGCCTCTTCTGGGGAAAAGGAACTTTGATATTTAAATACGGTTAACTGAAAGCTCAGTATGGCAAAAGGATGATATTCATTTACTTGAAGAAGTCAAGTGCGCCCGTTACGAAATCCAAGGTTTTCGATTGAACCGCGAATTTGTCTATTTCAATTTCCCATATTTATCAGTATTTGATACAAATTCATAAGAAGAAAGAGAAGCTCGTAAGAAAAGTCTCTCATCTCAAATGTATATTGAATTTCCTTCGTAAATATTCGAAACCTGCTTGCTCGTTAAAATAAAAATCCACGGGAAAAATCAAACAACCGGAGTCTGTATCTTTTTCCTATTTCAATCGATTTTTCTCTTCGAATCAGGCGCACGTATGCTCGAAAGTGTTCAAGAAAATTAGAATCTTCACGAATTGAACAAAAGTTCCTAACCAATTGTATAAAAATTGATAGAAAGGAAAATTATTTTACGGAAGACACTATGGAACAGTCGCGTCTCGTCGAAAACCATCCTCGCCACCGGTGCGGCAGAGTATCGATTGACTCAACTAATTCTAATTGATTCGAACGTGAAGTGGAGGCTTCAATGTCGTCTCAGCGAGCTTCAACGCGCACCTGGGGCAGGTATTTTCCTCCGAGGGGCGAGTAATAATACGAAGACAAGGAATGTCGTTTGCGAAACGAACGCGGGAGAAGCCACGAGCCGGGAAAGGCCGCTTACTCTTGTCTCTCGTGCATTATGAGCAAGGATGCATTTCCTTCCACTTTCGCCATTCCATTTTTACAGGACGCGTCTGAGATATTCCAACGATCCTCCCTACCTTCCGTTTCTCCCTCCATGCATCGCCATTTGACAACCTCGCCCCGAAACGCTAAAAACGAATCGTCCTGAACTCCGCTTTCTCTCGCCTGCTTTAGAAGTAATCCTTTGGCAATCCTTCGGTCAGATTATAAATGACAAGTCGTTGAATTTTGTATTTCGATTTTCAACTTTAATTTTCTATCGTGACACTTTAATTACGAAACAGTGTTCCAGAATTCGATGAATGTTACTCTGATATTCGAGAGCCTTCGATGTTACGTACACATTTAGAACGTTTATGTAAAATTCGTATTTTTGTGAAGAGATCTATAGAAAAGTTTTTTTTTTATTTAAAAACCATAGGAAGATCCTCTCAAAATGAAATCGTTATCGCGAGTGATCGGTACGCAACAGAATCAAACAATCTAAAAAAGCTCCATCTCTCTCTTTCTCTCTGGTCCTCAGTGAAAAGAGAATCCTCGAAAGCAGAGAGACGAAAGCCAGATCCTCTTCAATTCCGACCGAAGAATCTGCATTGCTAGCCACGTGTCATAAGTAGTAAAGGAAATAGAACAAAATCCAGCGGTAGATCGCACGAATTCGACGTGACGGGGCACACGCGAGGTGTGTGTATCGTCCTCTTAACTGGCAGGATCAAGACTCTCGATCGACTCTCGAGAGGAGGACACGGTGCATCGAATAGTCGACTCTTTCGCATGAGGGACGATGATTCGAGGACGAAAGGATGTCGTTACGCGAGCACACCGACAATGCAACACACACCGAGGAGGCAGCAGGCTTCGTTTCATGCATTATGAGAAAGGAAGCACTTCCCTCTACCAGCATCCCCTATTCTTGGAGCAGAACGCGGCCCCAGGCGATTCCATAACTTCGTTCTTGCCTTCTTCTCCCTCTCCTCTCTCTCGTTCTCTCTCTTTCTCTTCCTTCGTCTACCCCTTCGACTTTCAACCCTGTATGTTTCTTCGTTGCGCGCCCAGTTTCCCTCTTTTCCCCCGTCTTCTCGCTGTTCCCGTTGTTTTTCCTCACCCTTAGGTCCCACGGCGCCTACGCCGCTGATCAAAACTTTCGGTACATGTACAACTACCGCGAGGACCGGCGTATTTCGACACGGGCCAACACGGTGCTGAACAGTGTTTCGGGCTTGGTTTATTAACTACCTGGTTTTGCGGCTTTTTTTCGAGTGGTTGACCGAGGGGAGAACGAAATCTTTAATTGAGATTTTCGCACTGTCGGAGATTACAGCGATTCCGATTTGAAGATTTTTAAAGCGAACGTTAATTCTTCTTTTTTTTTTTTTTTTTTTTTTTTTCCTTTTTATAAACTGAAATTCCTGCGTTACTTGTGAAATTAAGTTTTTCTATAATCTAGATCTTTTGGTAATTTAGTTTAGAATTTTTTTAGTTAATCCGAATCTTCGATCGATGATAATTGTTGTACTATTGACGTGCAACGCCACGTCGAGAATTTTTCGTCCCAAAATTGCAATATTTTTCTCAGCTTTAAGTATGTTTAAGTAAAACAAAATAGGCAAACCAAACTTTACTACTCCACAATAATTTCTATCCAGTAATATCATACCGACGTGTCCAAAAAAGAAAGCGACGAATTATTGTATACGGTTTGGTCGTTACCAGCGCAAATGGTTAAAGATATTCTTCACTTCTTTAGGGTACAAGGTTATTACGCCGCCAAGATACTTCTAAAATTTTAAAACATGGAATTTGGCAAGAAGAAAAGAAATCACTCCAGTGTGCAAAGTCTTCTGAAATTCCTCTCTCGCCTCTTTTCCAAGGCAAATGATGGAGTCGAATCTCTCGAGAGCGTAATATATATTTTAAAATCTACGCTTCATCAGAGAGTGAAGTTCAAGTTTCGGGAGGTTGGTTATACAGCGTCGTTTCTTCCTGTTGCTTTTACCCTTTCTCGACAGCCTGTTCCCTCTTCTCTTCGGCCCCCTTTTTGGCACCGTATGCCCGTTTTTACGGGCTACCTTCGAAGTTTTGCCCCCCTCGGCGCGTTCAATGAAACTCGTGAGTCGGTTTTTGAATGAGGGGGCCCGGTACGTTGTCGTTCGATTTCCAACAACGTTTTACCGAGCTTTTTGCTATATATCGTAAAAAAAGAAAAAAAAAAAGAAGGAGTACAGAGAGAAATACATCTTACGCAAAAATATCGCGTTCGTATCATATTTTACGCTGAACTTGAACACACTTGATGGCTCGTCACAAAGTTCTCGTCACTCTTTAACCTCGTTTGTGTCTCAAGGGGATGTGTCGCACCGAAAAATCCAAAAGTCAGTAAAGTTCTGTTGTGGAATTTCTTTTTCTCGTGGATAGTAACAACAGAGAAAGTCTCGATGTTTTTTTAAAGACGTCGTTAGTGTAACTTTTGATTTTATCAAGTCGAAATAATACAAGATTGTAATAGAAATGATATTTCAATCTCAGAAAGATTTTTCGATTCTACGAAGGAAGACTTTCTGTAAAGAGCTTCATTTTATATCACAATATATTACACGTGAATTACAATTGCGATACATTTGATGAAGCTATATTTCTTTTACGAGAGAGGTGGAAAATTGTCCGGACCATCGCCATTCCTTTCGACCGCGTGTTCACCGCTGCAATTTCGTCGGATATTTAAATTTTAATGCACCATTTTCGTACGACGTTCACGTTTCAAGAGTGTTAAAAAAGAATTCTATTTGAAAATTGAATTCTGTAAAAAAAAAAAAGTTCTGTTTGAGAATTAAATTCTGTATCAAAGAATACTATTTTTTTTTTAAGGGTAATTGTAATATTCTTTTCGTACAGAAATCTTCGTTTTAACACATTGCTGCACTTGCACAGTAAATTTCTCACGATTTATTTACGTTTTATAGAATCTAACTTTGACTAATAAATTTTAATTAATTCCTTTCCGAATATTAAAAATTTGCAAATTTCTTTCAAGCACTTTCCGTGAGTATCTATGTCACTGATCTACATCTTCATGATTAGAGAAAACTTCTATATAATATTCGCGGTACATCTTCTCCATTGTGTTCACGAAATGTTTATTCGTAATTAATTAACGATGCCAGTACACTTCATGTCGATCTTCGTCTCGCGCACGCCGTGAAAATTCTTCGAATAATAAATTATATCTGTAACAAGATGTATCTTTCTAATTCTAGCCTTTAACGGATTAATGTCGTAATCAGATTCCTGACACTCTGAAATACCATTCGAAAGACGCAGCGCGGCGTGTGCACGCTCTAAATAAACTCCCCCGAACGTTATAAAACACAACGGGCGGACGTTCATTCGTCTCGTGCCAAGTTTTCGCTCGACAGAAAGAAACAATAGCAATGTTGAAACCTCGCTCTTCAATTTTCCCGGATCTCGCCCGAATCTCGTACCGACAGCCTAACTTCGACTATTAACCCTGATGCTGAACGTCTCTCAATCGTCATATACGATCACATTACATTCATTTCTCGAATTATTATTTATTAAACACTCGCAAAATTATTCGCCAGTACCATAGAAAATAAAAGATTTTCATGCAAAAGAAAAAAAAAAAAAAAGAAAACAACGAATAATTATTTTGAATATTAATCTCTTGCGCTGGCAACTGACTGCGGACCGTAACGAGTGACCAAACCGTATACAATAATTCGTCGCATTCTTTTTGAACGATATCACTGGATAGAAATTACTGAGAAGTGATAAATTTATTATTTGCTTCGCAAATATCTAGACTCTCGTTTAAAAGTCGCGATACGATTTATTTTCAAAGTGTGCGTGCAAAAGGAAAATAATTGCGAATTAATTGTAGCCATTTACAATTTGGAACGGGAGCGGCAAGTGATAACGAGATTGTAATTATAAAATACAATAATTACGAAACCGGTTTGCTGTAGATTACAACCAAAATTTCTTTCGCTTGCAAGAGATAAGAACTTTTTGCGAATTAATCGTACCAATTACTGTTGATCAAATTACAGTTGCGAGATAACAAAATTGTAAAACCTACAATTACAATTTTTCAACACACTTTCAAATTCCTTCCTCCGCTAGATACGGCATCCTCCAAGATGGCGAAACTGCGAGACAAATATTCGACGACAGACAAACGACAAGCGAGGAGATTTTCAACTTCGCAGAAGAAGTTCTCACCAGATGAAAAGGTGTCGGGGGAAATGTTAGTCTGGCGGGGCAAATTGGTGGAGTCCGAAAGGTTTCGACATCCGGGCAACCGGATACGCGTTCAAGGCACAATGCCTCGTGAATTTTTGGATCGCACGCGCGTCTCATCGAAGACAAGGCACGATGTTGCGTAAGCAACACGAGAGAACACCGCCGCTGGCGTTTACACGCACGTGCGACGACGGAATTAGCTAAGGCCTCGTTGTCCCTCCCGACACACACAGAAAGTTCTCGCTCGTCCGTTGTCCCCCTGTACCAAACCGAGCCGCCTTTTCCTCCGCTCGATCTCTCCAGATCCGCTTTCCGCGCCTCGTCTCCTCTTTCTCTATCTCTGGAAATATGCCACGTTGCCCCGGGCCAATTTTAGAACCCGCGCGTTCACCGGTGGTGGTACCACCATCGACGACCGCTGCTTGTCTATCGATCCATCGTTTCGAAATCATTTCTTCTTTTTTTTCCGCGATGATGTTTCAATTGTAAATATTGTAAATATCCTCGTGATTGCGAAATTTATCGAGATTTAAAGCCACATCTACCAAGGACAATTGTTGGATGTATATTGTTACATCTGAGAACAGAATGTTGAGAAAGTAATTTCTGGTACAGAGTTGAAATAGTGGTGGTACCACCATCGACAACCGCTGCTTGTCTGTCGATCCATCGTTTCGAAATCATTTCTTCTTTTTCTTTCCGCGATGATGTTTCAATTGTAAATATTGTAAATATCCTCGTGATTGCGAAATTTATCGAGATTTAAAGCCACATCTATCAAGGACAATTGTTGGATGCATATTGTTACATCTGAGAACAGAATGTTGAGAAAGTAATTTCTGGTACAGAGTTGAAATAGTGGTGGTACCACCATCGACGACCGCTGCTTGTCTATCGATCCATCGTTTCGAAATCATTTCTTTTTTTTTTTCCACGATGATTCAATTGTTTGTTATTCAAGAGTTTGTTAATTTTCATGCGTGTACAGTGACTCGCGAAAATATTCGAAGGAGTGGCATTGTTATGTAAAATGTTGGTCAATTTCATTGACACTCTGACGAAAGACTACTTTGTCATAATTATGTTGATAGAATATGAAATAAATCTGAAAATGTGTATATAAAAATGAACATCTGGTGTGAAGATTCATTTTGAATATATAGTTAGTAGGTGGTTCCACTGGATATTAAAATTCATTTCGAACAAAAAGTGCATAAATACATAAAAAAATTGACTAGAAATTAATTAATCAATGAATACATGGAATTGCTGATGAATCTGATTAAATAATAATTCGTCTTTCTTAAATATTCGACTAGTTTCGTGGGAAGCTAATCAACAGCTAGTGTGAACAACCAATTCATTATTCATTTCTACGTTTCTTCCACACACGCGTATTCATTCATTCATTTATTTTTAACACTCGGTGTAAAGAACTCGTAATACTCCGGAGACGAAACAAATTCCCAAGTGAATTTTTAAAATGCGTATTTATCGCGACAAAGAGCACGGTCGAAGAATGAAAATCCACATCCGCTAAACTGCTTATCCTTTACTAACCAACGCTAGAACTATTAAAATATAAAGTAGAACAGAAAAGAAATTTATGACACGGTGAGGAACGCAAGCTTCTATTTACATATTTCACTAAAAAAAAAAAAAAAAAAAATCACTTCTCTAGTCTCTAAAGATAAACCGCGTTCAGACACGTGAATACACAAATTGCTAGTGCATAGGTAAGGAAGAATTCTATGAAAAATATAAAAAGAAAAAGAAGAGAAATTAAAAAATAAAGAGCGAAAATCTAAGAACGAAAAAATACGAAAAACATCCAATGGAAAGTTACAAACGTTGCTCCTCGTTAAAAATCGTTGTCGTTGTCGAGCATTCCGGATATCGGAGAGCGCGATTGAAATAAATCTGGCTTCAGAGTGGACAAAAGGGGGTTGTCAGGAAGACGTGCGACCAAGCGTCGACGCGCACCTGCTACACGTGTTCACGGAAGGCACGTGCCTCTCGCGGGGCCCCATGTCTTCCTCGTCCGTCGTCTCATGTTCCACTGCCGGCGTTCCACCGACACTTGACAGTTCTCCGTTTCGCCTTATCGTTACCGGATCACGCTTGAATTAATTGCGAGATGTATCTTAATTGTTGCGAGCCTGTGCGTGGGATCGCGCCGCTGTCGGGAACGCTGGAACGGTGGCTTTTCATCAGGAATCTTAACCAAGCGCAACGAGAGCATTCAATCTGACTCGAACTGAGTCAAACTCCCGTCAAACATACAACACGTTCGCGCCGATTTTACAATTTCTGTGGATGGAATGTACTTCATCCAGCTTTTATTTTAGAGATTTTATCTGAAAATTTTTATCCAGCCATTTTATTATGTAGAAACTCGTTGCGTTTACTCCAATTTGAAGACACGATGTGACATTTTAACGAGGAGATTTTCTTACGAGCTTTTGGAATCTTGAATCTCTCGATGACACGAGATCTATGTAGAGTTTACGCGATTTTATATTTTTGCAGGCATAAATAAAGAGATTGATTCGACTATATACAGATAATATTCATTATTTACTTCATTTTAGAGACATTGTATGTATTACCTACGATAATTTGGTGAAAATGTATTATTATTTCTATGTACATGTTTGCTGAACGAGAAACGAGAACTAAATGGAAATTTGGTCTGGTGTTAATAAGTATTTTAACGACTGCTCCATTTTATAATATTTCTAAACATCACGTGCATTCTGAGCATTCGTGAATTTCTAAATTCCTCACAAATGCCTGGCGGTCTCTCAGATCACTAAAAACAAATGGCAACATTCATCATATTTTTTCTTCAATCTTCAATTCGCGAGATTAATCGATGTGATTCATCCGTCTAATCCATTCACTTACGTGACTTTTCTTTGAAAAGAAAAAAAAAAACGCCCGCTATTACTAATTTTAATTCAACTTATTTACTGTCAATTCCCCATAATCGATCACTGCCAATCTCCGCCTAACACCGTTTCAAACGTAAGTTTTCTCCGTTAATCGATCGAGTGTCGAACGATCGTAGGAAATGACGTATTTCAAGATCAGGCCACTATCATACCTCAAATACCTCGAGTTTCCGTTTCGATCGTCACGCTCGTAACACGTGTAATTTTCCGCGCGTTTGATTTTACGATCCCCGCTCGAAAACAGTTCTCGGCGATGTCGCGGCGCGCGTGCACATCAATCTGATCGAATCGATTGCCCCGAGTGCGCGACAGAGGGAAATCCAGCCGCGTGTCTGAAAAACGTGAGATCATCCGTGAGAGGCCTGCTTTACATTATCCGCGGGTAAGCGTGTCGCGGAGGCATGACAAGCGTGAAGAAGCGCGATCCGTTAAGGTGAGACGAGGTGTCGTCTCGCTCGGCAAGCCGAGACCAACATCGTCGCCGGCGTTACAATATCGCGTGGCGCGTGGCCCGATCCCGCCAACAGCCACGTGCATTCCACCTCGCTCCACCTCCTATCGCTTTCACGTGCGATAGAGGAAACTTTTTTCTTTTTTTTGTGAAATTTTCATTGCCAAAGAATCTTGTTTCTTGATTTTTTACTTTCAAATTTTTTACGTTTTGTCACACGATAGAGGAGATTTGTCTACTTTTTGTCACTTTCTTTTCCTTTTTTTTTCTTTTTTTTTCTTGTAGAATTTCGATTGACATTGGAATGAACCTCGTTTTTCAGTAGAAAGAGTATTTTTATTTCAATGGGATTTTATTGCGTTGTTACACGATAGAGGAGAGTCCAGTTACTTCGCTACTGTCACTTTTACATAGAGGGAAGTTATTTCTTTTTTCTTTTATTCTTAGAATCTTGTTTCTCGATTTTTTACTTTGGGATATCGTTTTGTCACACGATAGAGAAGAGTCTACTTCTGTAACTTTCTTTTTCTTTTTTTTTTTTCTTGTAGAATTTCGATTGACATTGGAATGAACCTCGTTTTCCAGTAGAAAGAGTATTTTTATTTCAATGGGATTTTATTGCGTTGTTACACGATAGAGGAATGTCCAGTTACTTCGCTACTATCACTTTTACATAGAGGGAAGTTATTTCTTTTTTCTTTTATTCTTAGAATCTTGTTTCTCGATTTTTTACTTTGGAATTTTTTACGTTTTGTCACACGATAGAGAAGAGTCTACTTCTGTAACTTTCTTTTTCTTTTTTTTTTTTTTTTTTTTTTTTTTTTCTTGTAGAATTTCGATTGACATTGGAATGAACCTCGTTTTCCAGTAGAAAGAGTATTTTTATTTCAATAGGATTTTATTGCGTCCATTTACTTCGCTACTGTCACTTTTACATAGAGGGAAGTTATTTCTTTTTTTTTTTATTCTTAGAATCTTGTTTCTCGATTTTTTACTTTGGAATTTTTTTTTTGTCACACGATAAAGGACAGTCTATTTCTGTCACTTCCTTTTCCTTCTTTTTTTCTTGTAAAATTTCGATTGACATTGGAATGAACCTCGTTTTTCAGTAGAAAGAGTATTTTTATTTCAATGGGATTTTATTGCGTTGTTACACGATAGAGGAGAGTCCACTTACTTCGCTACTGTCACAATTACATAGAGGGAAGTTATTTCTTTTTTCTTTTCTTGTAGAATTTCGATAGACATTGCAATCTCGTTTTTCAGCACAAATAAGAGTATTTTTTACACGACAAAGGAGAATCCGCTTACTTCACTACTATCAGTTTTACATAGAGGGAAGTTATCTCTTTTTTTTCTTTTCTTGTAGAATATTTTGATAGACACTGCAACGATTCTTGTTTCTCGATTTTTTACTTTGGAATGGAATTTTGTCGTTTTGTTACAAGACAGAGGAGAGTCCACTTACTCCACACCAATAACTTCCACGTATGACAGAGCAAAGTTCTTTCTTCTTTCTTTTTTTCTTGTAGAGTTTCGATAGACATTGCAATGAATCTTGTTTCTCAATTGAAATAGAGATATATTTCATTTGAACGAAATTTTGTTACACGGTAGAGGACAGTCTACTTGTAGAATATTAATCGAAATTTCGTTTCTCGATTGAGACAATAATTGGAGTTCTCAAAGTGATTTTTATAGAATTTTGGAGAGAATTGCAATGAATTTTGCTTCTCGATTGAAGTATTTTTTATGAAATTGTAGAAAAGATAGCGATTGTATTTTTGTATTATGCGATAGAGGAAGGTCTTCTCTCTTTTACTTCTTGATTGAAATAACGATTGGAGAACTTTGGAAAAGTTGACGATAGCATTTTATAAAAAGAAGTCTTTCTTTCTTGTCGATAAAAATTGCAACGAATTGTGCTTCTCGATTGAAGTACTTTTTATGGAACTTCAAAATATATTTTACAATATATTTTATCTTTCTGCGCGACACAGAGGACGATCTTCTTTCTTACAGAAGATCGCAGAATATCGATAACGATTGTAATAAATTTTGTTACTCAATTGCGAGAATTGGAATATTCCTCACGGAATTCTGGAACAAACAGCAATGGATTTCTCTTGCTCTTTCCCTGTACGATGGAGAAAAATGTTTCTCGTCGCAGAAGACTGATAGAAACTGTAGCAAACTGTATTCCTCAAATTATAAGAAGAAGAAAAGATCGGAGTGCCTGGTCAAAGAATTTCATAAAGAGTTTCATAAAGAGTGGGAAAAAACAGTAACAGATCTTACTCTTTGACTGCAACAACAAAATGGAAAATAAGAAACAGAGATGAGATCTCGCTGAAATTGAAATTCTAACAAATCTCTCTCTCTCTCTCTCTCTCTCTCTCTCTTTCTGGGATTCTAATTGCAACAAAACTACAACAAATTTCATCGTGGATGAAATCGTTCGTGAAACTAGAAATCCATCCCAACTGATTCCAAGTGTTCGTGCAATTCTGAAAAATTAATAGAATCAGCAAATGTTCACGAAATACGCGCGTAATGTGGAAAAATCTAAATCTACCGTAACAATCATAATAAATTTCCATTTTCTTTCAGTTTGATGAACAACGGGCGTAAAAATTCAAGTGATAGTGTAAAAAAAAATAAATTTCTCAGGAGATTCACAACAGAAGAAGCTCGTCTCGACGATAAAGGGCAGTGGCCTTTGATTAATTTATTTCGATCACAACGGAGGCGGTTCGAGGGAGGAAAGTTATGATTTACCAAAGAATAATCGGCCGACCGGCCGGTCGAGCCGATCTAAAAATAATCCGTACGCGGTTTTCATCGACTCGGGCCGGCGCGAGCGCGATGCCAAGATAGGATAGTTCCACGCGTTGCTCCGCGGTTACTCGCACAGCTGCCCAGATCTTCACTCTCAGACGAATGTCTAGAACATGAGTTCCCACTCTTTAGATCATCCGGGCCTTATTGGCCGACAAAAATTTGTTGAGACCGAACATAATTTACGTATTTTTTCATTCGTTCGACGTAACCTATGAGGATACTAAAACAATATACTGATCAGAAAAATATATTATTTTTCATTTCAGAGTAAAACAATATACTGATTAGAAAGATATATTTATATTAATTGAACAAATATGAAAATTTTTAACGAGAACACTGAGCTTGTTTTTTTTTTTTTTTTTTTTAATATTAATTCATCTAAAATATCTGGTTTGATACAGTAGCAGTACGAGTACATAAGTAAGATGCTCGTGCAAAATTTTTATCGGGAAAAAAATGGCAATTGGTTGCGCGGACCATAACGGGTGACCGAACCGTATACAATAATTCGTCGCTTTCTTTTTCTTCTGAGCTCGCCGGTATGATAACACTGGATAGAAATTATTAAGAAGTAATAAACTTATCATTCGTTTTGCCCGGGTTACATTTAAATATATACTTGAGACTGAGAAGATGTCTGCAATTTGGGACAAAAAATTCTCGACGTGCGTCATTCCAACGCAAAAGGTTAAATATAACTGCTCTTCGAAAGGGACATCATGAACATTCATGGTTAAAATTGCTCAAATAGCAAAATTCTTATTCAATTGTTCCAATTTTGGTTGGCACACGTCTTGACTAAGAAATTTTACCGATCGTCGCGCTATCCTCCCGTTTCTCCTTTACTCTACTTTCGCGTTCCTCTATAAAGTGACCTCCAAGTTTTCGAAAACCTTCGCGAGTTCTCCAACGAAGTTGCTCCTCTTTCTACGAATCTGTCCGCGACTGATGCACCGAGAACGCGTGAAATCCACACGATATTCTGGCGCAAGTACTGTGGATGATTCGCATGAAGATTCATCGAAATTTCTGGACTATGAATCGTGACAATTTGTTGAACGAGGAGCGAAACACTCAAGCGGGTCCATTAATCTTTGTGTATATGACTACTCGCGTGATCGGTGGTCTCTAGGTGTACTCTCCCTTCGTCGTTTTTTTCGAAGAAAAAATCTTGATTTGGGAAAAGTTACAAAGCAATAAAGAGCGCAATTATTTTCCGACCAAGCTGACAGAATATACTAAATAAAAATTCCCCTGTTTCCTCTTCAGACGTCTGCAATTCGACAGACGGTAGATACGTATCACTTTCGAGGAAAGTTCTGCGACTGACAATGCGTGCAAACGCGAAGAGAACAGAGAGAATCAACAAAGAACCGACGCATGTCCCGAATGCAGAACGACGCGAGTGAATCGTTCGCGAGTAGAGAAACCGCGGTGGCAAGTGTTATTTGCGCGCAAGCGAGCATCTCGATCTTTCTGGCGCGTGGAAAGCAGCGTGGTTCGCGATCTCTGGGCTTCGTACCGATCGCGGAATCACGATCTCCCATCGGTTGTTGTGCCAGCGGTCTGTGTTAGAGACCAGTCAATAAAATACGCAGCTATATTTCACAGTCAGTTAACGGGGGCTGCCGCCGCCGCTGCTGCTTCTGACAGCCTATTGAAAGGATTGAATTTCTTAGGCGAAGCCACGTGGGTGGTCTTATTAAGTTACTGCGTACTTGTTTCGAACGCGACCACCGTCATAAATCGTGGTCGATGATTTTGTAGTAATTACGACGACAGCTTGATCCGACAGAGACAGACGTAAATGAAAATTATAGAGGGACGTTCCGTTGCGTATTCCGTACGTGTACCAGGCGTTCTCAGTGATAGAATTTGACTAGTGTCGGTGTAATTGGTGACACGACTACGCTCGGAGAAATAATCAGGTTCTACGGACGCGAGGATTGCAATTAAACCGCCTCTTATTACACGCGAATGAATATTTATAAACATCGCTCGTTCGATTGTCGAGTTTCGCGCGACTGGAACCGTCTTCGGCGGTGGAACTTGAATTTTTCGCTTTCGATGAAAGCAATACAATTGTTAGAAAGTAATGCAGATTAGAAACGTAAATGTAAATTTTAATTAAACAAGCTTTCGTGTCGCACGACTAAATCGTAACGGTAATAACACGAAGATAGTCCGGGCAATCATTTTTCTTTTCAATACGCGCGCAATAAAATTTTGGAAGATTCGGACACTCCTGTATAGGTAACAGTGATACATCTACGAAGCAGGTTTGCGATTGGACGAAGCATCGTCTAAAATTGATGTCTCTGTTCATTTCAGAATTTCAACCAAACATACTTGTTTCATCAAAGATATTTTCGTAAAGCACTATTCCACGAAAGATTTCTTCGGAATTTGTATTCGAATCAATTTTCAGTCAAACTAAACTCGAGCAAAAACAAAAATGACAAAAAACTTCCGGGGTTCCTAACAAATATTCACCGAAAAGAATCGAAGAACGGAAGGAAGGAAGAGTATCGGAGCAACGGAGCTCAAAACTCGCAAGCAGTCCAATACGTGTGCACGTACGGCTTGACACACAATACACACGTAACGAGTTAGCAGTTTGTAAGATAACGCGCGTTACAAACGCTGTGGTCGGTTTCGTATATTTATATGTGTGTGTGTGTTTCCAGCTGATCCACGCGATGGGTGAATTTATGCGTGGAGCGACGCTGGTGCCGCATTCACGCGTTTCGTCTCGTCTCGTCTCGTCTCGTGTCGTCTCGTATCGCGCGGCCATGGCAAGCAGAAATTTCGGCAACGTACGAGACGCATAAATTGAGCGGTCCCTCTAATTTCCCTCATGAATATTCCTTCGTTATATCAATTAAAATCGCCGCGACGCCTGAATATTTATCACGGCCACATAAATTTATTAGAAACTGCATAATGAAGTTGGGCAGGGCGATCGGTTCGCCCACAGCCAGCAACTTCAGTGTCTCTCTCTCTCTCTCTCTCCCTCTCCCTTTCTCTCTGTGTCGTCTTCTCTATTTTCGGGCTAGGAAATACATTACGAAAAATTCTCTTCCCCTTTTTTTCCTTTCTTGTACTGGAATCGTTCTGCATTCGCTCCGGTATTTTAAAACGTTCATTTATTTTTTTTTTTTTTTTTTCGCTTATCGCGTGACGCGAACGGTCCTCGTTTTTTCATATTTTATGCCGTTTTTTTTTTTCTTCTTTTTTTTCAGACGTGACCTCGCCACTCGCGGATTAGATACCGAGAGGCTCGACTAACTTTGTCCAACCTACCGAGCGTTCAGTAAATACCCGCTCTTCGAATTAATCCTCCCGCCCTTCGTTGTTGCGCGCGCGAGTGGGTGTGTTGTACTTTGACCTTTCAACTGGGTCACCTGCGAACCAGGAATTCGTACCACGCGCGTGGAATTAGGGACTGATAAAGAAGCATCATTTTCAGTTGGATCTCGCGAACGTAAACGGTGTCGGAAGTTGACGAACAAAAGAATTATCGTGTTCAAGGAATTACGACTGATTACCATTTTTAATTACACGCGTATTGAGTACTTTTAATTATAATTATTAATTATAATTATAATCATTTCCCTTGTTAACGTTGACAAGGTAATAAATGATAATACTTGACAAAGCCAGTCCTCAATTTCTAATGTGTTGTTTACCTTTAAGGTAATCAGAAGAATTGCCAGTTTATCAGTTATGGCGACATAATGGAGCAAGAAAATTTTCCTAGTCTTCTAAATTAAATGCAAGCATCATTTCTCAACTAAATTAGCTGCGACGATATGTTATTATCCAATTGAACGGCAAAATTGAACGCGTGTCTCTGATAAAAGAAAAACGTGCCTTCAATTTTAGCTTTGTTGTATCTTCTTTACAAAAAGGAATGAAGGTGGTATAGTTCTGCTATCGGTGACGGCAAAGCAAGAAATTTCTAAGCTGCCAAGTTATTGCCGAACAGAGCCAGCTATTATTAAATATTAATAACCAAATGTACGACAAATGTACGATCTTTTTAATAAAATTTTCACACGTCGCGATATTTTCCGCGAAAATATTCGAAAGAGAATTCTTATTAATAATAAAATAACGAGATAATGATCCTTCGAACAGCAGAGAATCATTTTAAACACTCGTCGAAATATTCAACCTGAAATTGAAAAAAGAAAGAAGAATACGAGAAAGTATGTGCGTAATTGAAACACAGGTTTCTGGTAAGTACATCATTTGGAAGATAGAGTCTCAACAAAGCAAGTAGGCACCTAGAATCTCGGTAGACACATTGAACCGTGACGCGTTGAAAAATTCTGATCACGTGTTACGTGGGAACGCCATAAATCAAGCGGTAAAATGTTCAAGCAGGATCTCTCGATACAAATCGTTCCAGCTTTCAGGAGCACGCCATTACTCCGTTGAGCGATGCGCCAGCGCCTGTGAATCCATTTTTCGAAAGAAATTCCGTCGCAGAAGAATTGAAAGAGATATCCGCAAATCACGCCTTCGTTTCGGCTCGAAAATTTTAGAACGGTGGTGCTAACGTCCGTTTCAAAACTGAGAAAATTAAACAGCACTTTATGCAAGAATCTGCGAGGCGTTGATTTATTGGCGATTATTGTATTATTGAATTATTAATAGGATTAAAAATAGAGGTATTAAATATAAAAATTGTATTGAATTAGAAATTGTATCATCACGTGCGTAATTTAAGAATTTTGTTATTTATAATAACAAGTGTCTTTTGTAGTGAATATAATGCTCCCTATAATGCTTCCATTTCTTTCAAAAATATGAATTCATATGGAGAATCATTCTTATACAGATTAAATTCTTTGACTCTTTTCTTTCAGACGAATACGAGAATATAAATCGTGGGCGGTTGTTAAAAAGTGACATGAGCAGTCAGACTTGACGAACTGCTTTTCCGAACTGCCAATTTTCCAATTTCATTCACGAAAGTACATCAATTCATAGAAAATACATTTATGTACTTGTTTTATTACAAGAAGATGACAGTAAATTCCAAAGTGAATTTGAAAACTGGTGTTTGCCATATTATTTTTTAATTTGTGACTCGTGTGCTGCGGAAAACGTACAATTTAAACAGTGATCACACTATATATAATAATTTAAAAAAAAAAAAAACAGACCAAATAGTTCATGCAAAACTTTAAAACTCTCGATCCACACCAATCAATCAGTTTCTAGTCCAATAAATCGGCTAAGAATCCGTGGCTCCAAGTAGAAATACACTTTTGAAGACGTTACAAATGCTAAATATCCAGAATGCAGAAGACTTTTGAGCAGAAACGTACGTGGCGTCTGTCGCGAGAGACGTAACTCGCGTAGATATTTTCCCCACCAATCAAGCAACACCTAACTCAACCTCGGCTAATTACGCAACTGTTCACCTGCACTACCTGTCATGACCAATTCTCTCTCTCTCTCTTTCTATGTTTCTCTCTGCTCTACGTATCTAGGCAGAAATCGTTTTCTTATCTTCGTCGAAAGAACGCTCCGCGATATTCAATGACGGAACTTTCGGCTGACAGCGATTGCTTGCAATATCGCTTTAACCTGTTCTACTTCGGGCAAAATTGCTAAACAGCCGCCCGCGTCTAATTCGGGATGGTGCTCGTGCCTACTCTGCGCGAGATCCCGTCACACGGTATAACACGGTTTGTGCGGATGTTTGCGCGCCTGTCGCCGAACTCAAGGTGCAAAAAAGAAAAAAAAAAAAAAAAGGAAACAGAAAATTGCACGTAACGCGTGTAATCTACAGGATGCATCGAGGATATAAACGAGAAAGGGGGCTTTACTGGAAAAAATTAGGAATAAACATCGCGAGACAAGAATAGCTTATTATGTAAGTTGTACATAACAAGTCAATAAAATACATGCGCAAAAATGTCTAAAATATACCCAGACCGGAGTCGTATTGTTTAATCGAGCTGAATTTCATAATCCATGTTATTATACGTGTTATCTTAAATTATATTGCAAATTATTTCGTAAATTGTATTGATAAAAATACAAAATTCTAGAAATTTCTTTCGGATTATTTCACAATCAAGTGTAAAACTGAAACTTTCTATATTTTTCGCCTTTTTCTAGTAAAATTTCGACACTCGATAATTAATTCTAAGAATGAAATTATTTCTATTTTTAACAAACACCAACAGTCTACTAATTACTGTCCATGAGAAATGCCCAAATTCCGCTTCTTCAATTAGAGTGGGCCAAAAGTTTCCTCTCGTCTATCTTTTTTAACGAAACATCAATTTTAAATTAAATACAAGTTCATTTTTTCATTTAAAAATTATTTTTCTCAAATGCTGACAATATTATACATGTAATAAAGAACATTTACTTCAACAAGACGTGACTTTTGACCCATCCTGTATTTCCATCGAGCTGCAGTTCTTCGAAATCGAACGAAAGAAACGGGTGGAAAAATGGGCGAGAGAGACCAACGTCGGGATAACCAACGGATCCCAAACTGAAGCCCTCTCCTGATTTCACGAAACGCACAGGCACCCTTGATTTCGCGCAACAAAACGCGAAAGCCAGGATATATCAGCTGTAAAGCGGAATGCCGGATTCTGGTCTCTGAAACGCAGGTCCAGAGAGTGGAGATTCGAGTCGAGGATCGTTCAAAGGAAGTGGCCGTTCGACCGATTAAACGCGAATTCCGCGAGCGTGGAATCACACGGCCAGCTTGCTGACTCAAAGCTCACGTTCTATGGAGAAAAAAGGAGAGAGAGAGAAAAAAAAAGAAAAAAAGAAAAAAACCATCTCCGCTTCGTCCCCGACGTCATTATCGCGCTGTTGTTGTCGCCAGAGTCTTTGTCATCGTTATCATTGCGCAACGAAGACCACCGAGGACGAGCACGCGCATAATCTCGCGTGTCACACATTGAAGAACGTCCACTCGTTGCTTCGGATCTCCCTTTTCTTTTCATCTATCGTTTTATCTCTCTGTCCACGTTACCTGTTGGTGCGATTTGAGACACTTCGAGACACACTGCTCGCACGTGCATACGTACGAACACACACCGGCGTGTTAATTATATAAATTTTATCACGCTGCTGTAAGTATCGTGGCATTCGAGATGTTCGAGATTTGATACGCTCGCGAGTTTTTATCATTTAGGGACTTTTCTTGACCAGTTGCGCTGGCAACTGATTGCGGACCATAACGAGCGGCCGAAAACCGTATGTACAATAATTCGTCGCTTTCTTTCTTTTCTTTCTCGTCGTTACGACACTGAGACGTAATAAATTTATTATTTGCTTCGGCTGGGTTCTACTTGGATATACTTAGAACTGAGAAGAAAAATTGCAATTTTGCAATAATTTTCTGCATTTTACTTTCGTGGTGTTTTATTTAATTCGGCGGAGTGTTGAGCTCCGACTCATTTAAGGTTCAAAGTGGTCGCTCGCGAGCAATGTAGATTTCGAAGCGACTCGAAGTGTCTCAGGTCCCGTCATCCGCCTGTCGTAGAAACACGCGCGATTTTCAACTGCATCGAGACCGACCACGAGAGAATGACCACGAAACAAACAAAAAAATATATATATGTGTGTATTTGTGTATAATATATATATATATATATATATGGATGACGAGGGGGAGGAGGGTGAAACGGTGTGGTCGAGCTGGTCGTTGACGTTGACGAAGCGGCGCTGTTTGACGCGAACAAGCTTTGACAACGATTTTGACGGCGACACGACGGTGTCTTACCGGCCGACACGTGCTAGTTTAACAAACCGTTTATCGCTCGTCGTGTTCAACACTTTGCCTGTTACGACGCCGATCAATAAATTTGTACGTTTCATCGACGAGACGTTATCTAGAGATTTCTCTTTCCATCTCTCTTCCTCGAGAGAGATAGAGAGAGGGAAGGGAGGAAAAAATACGAGCATTCTCGATAACAGATACGGACAATTTTATACATCGCGATCTTTAGTTGAGTAATTTCTAATTTCGAGTACGTTTACTGTGTTTACAGAGTTTTTTGAGAATTGGGAAAATTTGATTCAATTATTGGACAAGGGTTCGCCACGTAGACAACGATACTAAATTTTTAAGCTACTGAACTATTAAATTTTTATTCATGTAGCACTCGACAGTAACTACGAAAATGCTAGATTACATTTCATATAAATAAAGCAGAATTTTATGTCGTCAAGATTTTTATCTTTTCATCTTCTCGATCCTAAAAAAATTATAGTCTTAGAAAAGTCTGTCTCGTTTATTCGACAAAGATAACTATATAATAATTCTCCCTTAACATTTCATTATAAATGTAAACAAATATTTTTCATAACAACTACGAATCAATTGATCCTGAATCCCAGAAAGTATAATTTAGAAACTTTCTGACAACAAACGACTCATATTTTCTAATCAATCATGTTGCTTCTGCAATTACTTTGTTATTTCCACAGCAGGAAATTTCTCCAATTCAACGAAACGAAATTTAATATATATACTGTGACTAACATCACAATTGTTATATTATTAAATCAATTGAAACGTTGATAAAATCCAAATTACACGTCGATCGAGGCGACTCGATCCAACGATTTTCTTAATCATTTAGGACATTCATCCGATCGATATATCACACCGTGTGTGACCGAGATTTGAACGTGGCATTAATTTCCAAGATAGCGATAATAAAATAAGCACCGAGTGACATTGAGTTATCAGGAAATGAAGCGTTTCGATGTTCGAGTGTTACATCAGAGCTTGGTCTTAATTGATAACGAACGTTTGAGGAAACGGGGAATAAAGGCAGTCATTGTTTCCACACACACGCACACACACACACATACACACACGCGCGCACATACGCGCGCGGTGAAAAGAAACAGAAAAAGAAAGAAAAAAAAAATCATTCGCCGTCCCACTTCCACTGGAAAACACTAGGCAACGTAATCGTGGCGACGATAATCGTCGGTTTTGTACAAAGAGTCGAAGCTACGCTTTGGAAAACCGCGTTCCACCGCGATTCCCGATAAGATTCCACTCTTCGTGCAAAGACACACGTCATTCGCGTTGCATAACAATTACAAAAATTTGTTCGTTCGTTCATTTTTCCAGAATATTTACTTGTTTATCGGTGGAAAGAGAATCGCTCGACTGGCGGCTGACATTAATAAAAAAAATATCACTTTTCCATTTGCAAAGCTTTCAAACTTTTAATTCAAAAATTATAGAAATCTCACGTCACCTGAAACGAAATCTACGGCCGATTTTATCCTCCAAGTGGAATCATCGAGGGAAGGAGCTGAAAATTAGCTCTGGGGGAAAGAGCTCGGAGCGTAGACGATAATCGAAGGTCGGAAAATAGAATCTTGATAGAAAATTGTTTTACCTATCAAAAGCGTTCTAGAAAGCGCCGTACTTTCGACGTTTTGTCTATTCTTACGCGTTCTATTTTTCACTCTGAAATTTCCCGCAAAGTGCGGTCTAGAAAATATCTACGTATTGATATAAAATAAATCGAGAGACGCTAGTAGAGACACTGAGAATTAGAAAAAAGAAAGAAGAACGATTAAGCCTGCGATTAATCTACTAAAAAGATGATGCGGCGAGAAACGGACCGTACGTGTTGCATAGTGATCGATTCAATTATAGGAGATGGGTGTTGAACGCCGCTCCCTTAAACCACGACCCGACATCTCGCGTCTTTTGTCGGGGAGACACCGATTTGTATCCGGAATTTACGAGCTCCGCGAGCCCGAGCCAAGATGACTCGGGCCGTTTCATATATAAATTCGAACGAAGGAAAAAAGACCAGGGGATAGTCTGACTCATGGGAGGCTCGGAGTACAGCCTAAAACTAACACGTCGATCGTTTCGAATTCCTGCGTGTTTAGATCGTTTCGACCAAACGCGCTGCTGCAACGAAGCATTATAAAACACGCGTGTAGTTGCCGTACTCGAATGTTGCACAATTGTAGAAAATGTAGATCATCAAATTCTAAACTAACTCGGCAGTTTTCGAATTTTTCGTTTGTCGTGCATTCGTCGTCAGACTATTGTGGAAATTTATAAACGCGTGTCAAATGTTTTCTTATAGATCATTATACTCTTGGAGGGGTGCGCGAAAATACTATTGCTAATGGCGAGAGACACCAAACGAAATAATAGAACAAAAACACGGAAATATAGAGTTTCGATTTGCAAGAGAGAGACTTGTGCGAAAATTGTTGAGTGTATTCAAGTGTATTTGTTCGAAATTAAATTTTAATTCCGTTTCAAGAACTTTAATCGCACTCTCGTGAATATTAAATAATTTCTTTCAATTTCGGGAATCTGAGTAAAAGGAACGGCGACAGAAAAAATATTATTGGAAATCCCTCTTGCGACAAAATGGTGTATATTTAACGGTAAAGCTACCAGAAAGCTCAAAATGATTCGTCAGTTTCACGAGAGAACTCTCGCAAGATCCTGCTAATTTTTCTTAAAGTACACAAATAGAATTCTTCTTGCACTACAGTTGTCTACCAGTCTCTTCCAGTTTTAATTCTACAACGGAGGAGGGGCACTCGATGTTATCTTCAGTGCACGAAAAATTGAATCAAAACGCGAGCAACGCAGTCTCTCTCTCTCTCTCTCTCTCTCTCTCTTCTTTTCTTCGCGAAAAAGGAATCTGAGAAAGTTCGGCAATGATAAAAATCTGAGATGATAAAGTGTGTTTCGACGGGCGTCGATTCGCGTGGCGGATTCGCGGTGGCTCGACAGGCAGGCAGGCAGGCAGGCAAGCAAGAGGGACGTCGTCGGCGTTGGTATAAGTTTAAATCGGGAATGGCGGGCCAGGAGGCCGTCATGCGGGAGGCGCGATGGTATTTTTATCGGGCTAAATATAGGTAAACCTCCTATACGGAACGCCATAGCGAGCCGTGGAGGAACCACAGAGGGTCGGGCCGGTAACTACACGTTAACTACGTACCCCGGGGTGTCCCGCGACCGCAAAAGAGCTTCCGCGAAAAAAAGGACCGACCGCTGCCGGCGCTTGATTAATTTTTAATCGAGGGACACGCGCCCGGTGTCGTGAATCTCGCCCGCTCTCCTTTTACTCCGTCGCCGGCTAGCCGTTTACTCGATTTAAGAGTAAAAAAGAGAGACAGAGAGAAAGAGAGAGAGAGAGAGAGAGAGAGAGGAAGGAATACCAACCCTTTCTCTGTCGGACAGCTTACTCGATCACGGTGAATTTGAACGAGAGATAAGCTGGCGAGAGGCGAGCATAGATCGAAACTCTAAACGAGGATTAAGAATGTATTCATTTTTGGACAGTATTGTTTTTTGATATAACATAGTACAGTTTATTCGACATGTTGCAACATATTATCCTCTTTGGATCTCTGACTGCTTTATCGTTGGGTTTACGATTATCTGTTGCAATAATGTAGTATGACTGACGTGTCGACTTTTATGTATTTACGAGGAATTCAGAGGTGTAAAGGTGTGTAGAATGCGTAGCGATACACTTATGTTGAAAAGTTCGAAGCACTCGTTAACTTCATGCTCCGAAAGATTAATGTACAATCGTTTTACATCTATGTCATTTAGGATTATGAGATAATCACCTGTACGTCGTTTCATGTGTTTTAATCATAAATATGAGTTAAACAATAGTAACGATTTATACGTATCAACATCTTTAATGATAGATACAATCTACAACCTGATCGAAAGATCATGGTTTTAGCTAGAATTGACGTGATACTCCAAACTGTTTGACGACAGTGCATGTAAAAATACACTTGAGACGTTTAAAGTGAAATATTTTTTAGACAAAACTAATACGAATATAACACTAATGGAAATTTTCTCTGTTTGTCGAAGGTAATAACTGGCTACTCGAATTTCCAGATCCAATTTTTTCATTTTCAACAACAAAATTATAAATTTGCGCTCTTCGAAATTCGAGATCTACACACTTCTATTCTCTTAATGATCAAATATTTTCGAACGAAATCAGGCACGACTATCACACAAGTTGCACTGATAGAAAGGAACCCTTAACAAAATAACCTAACCTAAAATATATTACACTCCATGTTCCACAAATTAAGCACAAACTCGCCCAAAAATCAGTGAATAATACCACCTTTACGAAATTTCCGAAACACATCGCTCCGATATCCACGAAACAGAACAAAATAACTCTAAACTCGCGTAAAAATTCACATTCAACCGACAGGCTCGCGTTGGAGGAGATGCTTTCGAAGAAAGTCAAAGCGCTAAAAGCACGACTATTAAACAAACAAACGCCGAACGATTAATAAAACGGAAAGGGGGAGAGGGTGAGCAAGTCATTTGCAGCGCATTACCCATCCCTCCCCTCTGGTGAAACCGTGATGGTGATGGTGGCGGTGGTGGTGGGTCTCGTTCTTGTCGTTGACGCTTGGTGCCCGCGGTCGCGATTTTTGGAAACGAGATAGAGGCGACCGTAAACGGGCCATGCTGTGTAATCGCACTACAATAGGGTGGTGTCCCGCGACCGCAGAAGAGCCTCTACAAAGGGTGGACATGTAATTCGAGCGTCGTGCAGAGCCACGTGGCGCCACGCAACCATTGAAACTGTAATTTTTTTCTCTCCTCCTCCTCTTCCTCTCCTATCCTTTTCATTTTTTCCCCTCCCTTCTTTTTTGTTTATTTCCACCAACATGTGTATTTTGCACTTTGTGCTTCCTTTTTAATCTATTTCCTAGGCGCGCTCGCGCGCGTGCGTTTTTTTTGTTTTTTTGTTTCTATTTTTTTTTTTTTTTTTTAGTACTTCTCATTCTCGTTTCCGTGGACATTTTATTTTTCAACTGGTTCGCAGAGATATTGACACGAGTGTCCCGCGATAAAAATTGATCGACACCGCGTCCACTTCCGCCGATGATTGATAGCAAGGTGTTCGACGCCAGCGCGAATTTTTTTCTTCCCTTTTTTTTTTTTAATCATTTCATATTTCCCTTCCTCTCGTTTTTTTTTTTTTTTACTACGTACGTTGACTCGTTCAGTTAAGTAATGTATTTCATTAACTCGAATCGGATGGGGGGGGGGATTTGAAAGAACGTTTATGGTGTGTTCATTGAATAGAATTCAATTCTTTGAGGGTGAAATATATATTGTCAAGCAACATATCAGAGTGTTTGTTTCAGTAAAACACCATGCTTCGAATGAATTTTTGCATTGGAAAAATAGAAAAATATCGATCGTTTGAGAAAAGATCTAAATCAACTGAATGAAATATTGAGAGCTCCAACGAAAGGTCAGACGAAACATCTCGTTCAAAGCGTAACACGAAATTTTATAGGGGAGACAAGCAGTTGATATTACAACTTGAATCGAAGGAAAAATTTTATAACACGAACTGAAAAGATCATTTCAAAAATATCGTTCAATTCCGACCACTATGAGAATTCCAATGTTAAAATGAGAAACAAACCATGAAACCTCTACACGAATCACTTGAAACATATAAAATATCCACAAAAACAAGAATGAATAAAAGGAAGAAAAAAAAAAAGTCACGCACAAGGAATAAAAATACAATTAAAAAACGAAGAAAAAAAAAACAGAAACTATCGCTCGAATCTCCGAAAATTCATCGTTGTAAATCCCCAATACACGAAAATACACAAAAACTTTTATAAAATTGCCAATTGTTCGTATACGCCATTCCCCCTGCTTCTAGCGTGAAATCTCCAAGCCACTTTATCGATACAACGTAAAAATAGACTCTCTATAAAGATAAACCGCGTGCAGAGATAATGAGAAAAAGAAAGAAGAAGAAAAAAAAAGAGAAAGAAATGCTGTGAAACGATGTTGCATCGAGATGTGCGCGAAATTAGTATTAAGCAATCTTCTAATTACCACCGACGACGTTTATCGCGTAGGCGCGCGCTTTCAGCGCGTAGAAAAGCGAAAGAAAGAAGCACTTTCTCCTGTCATTGGCTGGACGGCCAAATGGTTTGTCGTGTAGTGACAACGCTATCGTGTCGCGGCTCGCCAGGTTAATCGATTGACAAAAGGTTATGTCACTGCCTGTTCGCGCGCGCGCGCAGGTAACACGCGTGACTTCCTGGTTACACGGTTACCTGCGCGCTTTCGCTCGACTTTGCGTTGCACGATCGAGAAGTCGATCGTGCAACACCACGATCACCCGTGAAATCTCCATTCAAACGGGCGCGCACACATGATATACGCTGATTGCGGCCCGCGAAAGTGCTCCAACATTAGCATTTTACCAGATTTCTGGTATTGGTTATGTAAAACGTTTTGACACCACATTGGCGCGGGTGTCCGCGTAACTCCGACATTTTTATAGTTTTCTCACGAACGTAACTGAAAGGACTACAAAGCGTTGAATCGCAAGGAAAATTGGAAATTTATTTCACTCGCTCTGCATTTGCGTATTAGAACCTGAAATTTTCGACTTGAAATAAAATCGTGATAGATCGCCTATCGAATATTATATTTTTGACGTCTTTATCTATAGCTTATCTACGTCTTGTAGAAGTAGACATGTCTAATGTAATGAGGTTCATCTGTAAATATTGGGCAAATTTGAAAGCAACTTCGGGATCTACGCGAAAGTCATGAGATATCCATTGGAGACGAGATCAGATTGTGGAATTTTATACAATAGAAATAGAATTTAAAGTTGTGTATCCAACGTTAAAATAACTAATCGAGATTTATTCGTCTAATTTACACGTTATGTTAATACTCTAATTACGTGTTATATCATCAATCGAGCCTCGGTGGTAATAATATTTTTAATCAATTTCGTAGGCCATTCGTAGGATTTTTACGCAGATTCACACTTTCGCGAGTGCAGTTGGAAAATATGGGGGCCAGATAGACAAATTATTTCGTGACAACTCCAGACAATCGTGACAGATACTACATACTTTCGATATTTATTTTTGAACGTGTGAAACTACGTTGTTTGCCCGCGTAAATGCATAAAAAGAGAAAATTCGCAAAGTTGGCGAAGATGTTGGAATGCTTTCGCGATGGTTGGCTGGAACTTGGGATCGTCGGGATTCCACGAAATCGTACGGACAAACGGAACAAAATGGTGGGAATCTGAGCGCGGTGTGCTCCGAATGGAAATTCCATATTCGGAAATTGCGATATCGGTGGAAAGTTCACGCACAAGCGACTCGATCCACAGGCTGCCAGTTCAGACTCCTTTAGCGGTTTAATCCGCAGCCCTGTGTGCAAGTTGCCGCGAAACTACGCGTAACTTTTGTCCAACTACTATGTTCCGAGGCGAACCTCTCGAATTAAGGGCGTAGACGACGCAACCGAGAAACTTTCACCCGAACGGGCCGCGCGACACTCCGAACGTTCGGCGTTCTACAATTTTACCAAAGGACTGTGGTTTCGCGCCAGACAGAATGAAAGAAAGATAAGACACGAGAGATAAGACGATCTTAGGATACGCGCGTTAGGTACATGCGAACTGTGGTTTCACAAAGATCATCAATCTTTTGTATTGCCGACGTTTCGTCAGAAAATCGACTGTAGAAACAAAGTGCAGTATTTGACGAGGATTTCTAGTGAGAAATTGTGAACCTGAATTGTATATTCTATTGAAGACTCGACTATAAAAAAATATATATATGTATGTATATATAATAAATGGATAAGAGGTAAATAGAAATAATATTCAATAGGTAAGAAAACAGTCGACCAAGAATTTTAAATTTTACCGAAGAATCGATTGTAGTTTCATGGTGGGAAAAATATTTTATTAGAGGCTCGATTATGATTTCGCGCTAAATAAAATAATATAATAGGTGAGAGAGTATTTTCGAATGTGAATTCTATGTTTTATCAAAGAATCGACAATAGTTTCACGTGTGAAGTGATCTTAATAATGACAGATTACGAACGTAAACGAATTCTAGAAGTCTGTACGTCACGTGACTAAAAAGTGAAGGAACGATGATCTAGCGTTGAAAGTATCTTGACTTTCGATCGCGTTGACGAGGCAACGGAGTACTTTCAAAAGTAAAAGTCCGCGTGTTTCTACTTGAATTTCTACTCTCGAACGCGAAGCCTCGAATTTACTATGGGTACCGGCGGATTTTTACGTGTTTCTAAGAAATTTGAAAATACGAAGATGCACAGAGTATTCGTGGAATTGCAACATTCACCGAACAAAATAAATTTCTTCCAACGCTATATTTGTCAAGCTACAATACGAGTAGAAAGAGAAAAGAATTTCTGACTACACGAATCCGCTCCATAAATTAAAAAAAAAAAAATGTACGAAATTGCCGAAAAGTTTATTATCGAAACTTTCAAACAAATATATCGATAGAAACACATTTACATTTGCCTTCTGGAATTTATTAGATCCGAACGAAAGTTCACCGCGAGATAATAAAAATTCACGCACTATAAAAATTCAATTTATCTCAATAGAAATTCATTTGATCCAACTGCCAGAGTGAAATTCTATCCCAACAAATAAATACTTTATCCGTCCAGTTACTTGCGATTATCTGCAAACTGTATATCGTGGTATAATTTATACCAGGTTTTACATTCGATTCTGAATCAGAGGATCTCTCGATTACATCGTACAAATATCTCAAGCTTGAACAACGTTCGACCAAGAGCGACAGAAAATCTGCACGATGTAAGTAGAAAACTTGCTGCTCAGTTGGAAACAGATTTCTCCTAGTCGGCCGGCGTCGTCTGATTAACGAGGACGAGGGGTGCTCGATCCTCGAGGAAAAGTGGAGCGAATCGGCGCTGGTCAATGCGCTATCAACGCCCACGCGCCGCTCCTATGTCAGATTTTTATTGTATTTCATATTCAATCCAACGAAACGGACAGCGGCGAGTAATTGGAGTGGCGGAGGACCTCGGGAGGAGAGAACCCAAGGGAACCAAGAATGGCGAGACCAACTCGGCTTAACCCAGTTCCCTATTTGGTATTCGCGATCAGGCCACCGTTTCCCCTGCGTTTTACAACGGGAAAAAAAAAAAAAAATCACCGGTTAACGTTCAACCTGACAGCGATTGAGTTCTCAATCGTCGACCACGCGTTCCCTGTTGATCTGTCGGATTGTTCAAATTCTTACGCTTTCGTTCAAATTGTTATTTTGATCATCGAAATTATGAATTCCACCCTAATTTGATACGTTATTTCGTAATAATTTCATCGTTTAACATTTCTCCGGCGGGAAATGTTTGGAACGACGCGTTGCGTGTAGGAAATATTTGTTTATTAGAACTATCATAGCTTTGTTATTATTTTAATTTAACGATCGTAATTTTATTGATATAATACTATATACTATATCGTCAATATGACTGATTTCAGTTTTTTTATTTTAGATTTTCGGTTTTTACTTAAAAAAGATATCCTTGTCAAAATTAATGTTAATCTCTGTTCGGACAGAAACATAATTGTATGAATCTATTTATTTTCTATTTTAAATCATTTAAATTCTAAAATATTTTTATACAGTTGTTCTACTGTTAACAGATGTTTCATTTGTTTATTTATACCAATATTTTTGGTCAAGTATATACACTCGTTGTGAAAGTGTTAACATTTACTATAAATATACAGACTCCCTACTTTCAGGAAGCTTAATTTTATAGTACTTCCATACTAATCAATTGCACGAATTAAAGAGCAGAGAAAAATTATATTATGTTATTTCTCGAAATTATCTAAAACTATCCGTGTCATTTTCTTTCGCTTGTGAAGTTAAATATTAATCACACTTACTTCCAAACATTCACTCTAGAATCAATCCATATGAGCCCAGTTTATTTCACCTCGTATTCGTTGTCTCAAACACTCATGACTTTTCTCGATTAAAATAATTTTGCTCCACGAATCGAAGTCATTTTCCACCACTGCAAAGTGGCACGTGTACCACTTTCAAAATAAACAAATTCGGACCTTGTCGAAGCAACGATTCACACAGAGGCGAGCAATTCATCCTCCAACGAAACACGAGAGAAACACGACACAAAAGTCGGAGTTGACCGATCCGCCCCCGAAAAAGATTCGTACGTGCAACGCGAGACGCAAACGTTCTGAAAGCAAGCGGCAAGCTACGTTTACACGTTTGTTTGTCTCTCGCATCGATCCTAAAGGCACGACCCGGTTACGACCCGTACAAGCGAACCGAGCCGGCTCCGAGGCTCGCAGCAAGCATCCTAGCACGAGCCAGCGCGCTCCTTTTCTTCCTCTCGTCGCGTAAAAACGCGGCCTTGCCCGGCACGCGGTACATGCGAACTCGCCCATCCGAGCCACGGCTGATTCATTCCAAGACGCTAGAGCAGCCTCGCCGCGGCAACGAGAAAGAAAGGCGAGAACAGGCGGGAAAAGAAAAAAAAAAAAAAAGAAGAAAAAAGAAGAGAAGAGACGCGATCCCGTGACAAGCTGCGACAACGAGGGACACCGTGTGTGAGAAGAGGGGAAAAAAGCTGCGGAAAAAGCAACTGCTTGCCAGAGATTGTCGAAACAGAAGAAAAGCGACTGACAGGGTGGAGAGCAATCGATAAGTCAAACGTAATCGAGGTAAAATCTGACAAAACCTGAGAGGATAATCGGAGCAATCGCTTTTCAACGAGCAACGCGCAATTTTTCACACTTTGACCCTTCTGAAGAGACATCGTACTTGAATCTAGCCAACAGCGCGGACTTTTTTTATAATTTGCTGATAATTACGTTACAATGAACATGTTACATTTGTAAGAAGAGCAAAAGAATTTCGGAAGAAGAAATTTCTCAAGGCATAGACTTTTTTTTATTAGTTCTTACGAAAGTGTAACCCCACTTGCGCTGGCAACTGATTGCGGACCGTAACGAGCGACCAAACCGTGCATACAATAATTCGTCGCTTTCTATTTGAACTCGTCGATACGATATCACCGGGTAGAAATTATTGCAACAAATATATTATTTGTTTTGCCTGGATTATACTTTATATTTCAAATATACCTATAAGTATACTTTATATATATATATATTAATAACTTATAAATATACTTTATATATTTTAAGTATACTTAGAACTGAGACAATATTGCAATTTTGTGACATTATATAAATTTATATATTAATAACTTATAAATATACTTTATATATTTTAAGTATACTTAGAATTGAGACAATATTGCAATTTTGTGACATTATATAAATATACTTTATATATATATTTATATAAATATACTATAAATATACTTTATTTATATATATATATATATATATATATATATATTAATAACTTATAAATATACTTTATATATTTTACTTTTACTTTTATACTTTTATACTTAGAACTGAGAAAATATTGCAATTGTGTGACAAAAAAAATTCTCATCGTGCGTGGCACGTCATTCCAGGGCAAGAGATTAAAAAATGGTGGATATTTTTTCTCCAAGAGATTGAGATGTAATCAAGAACATTTCATGTTAAATGCCATTTGAATGATTATTTCCAATGCTGCATCACTTCGTCTGAAGCGACGATGCTTCGTAAATAAGTTCATCATTGGCAGATGATACAAAAAATAATTCTTTCGATCAAAAATTATTCCTCGCTTTTAAGAACACACAGTTCGAATACATGTTCAACTAAAAAAAAGAAAAAAAGAAAAAAAAAGAAGAAACTTCATATTCTAGATTCATTCTGAAAAAAAAAAAAAAAGAACAAAGCTTTAGATACACAAAAAAAAAAAAACTCGACATTTTCGATACGTTGCTCCCGCGAGTGTGATCGTGATTATCGGGACACCGGTGCACCGAGGGCGCGTTGAGAACACACTCTCCCAGAGGCTGAAGGTTGTGTGGCGCGTCGCAGAGTGGAGCGTGTCCCACGTGGGTTCGAGGGAACAGCCAAGGAGAACAGGAAGACGCGTTACTGGTACGTAGCAGCTATTGCTAGCGCACCGCAGGACGACGAACTCGTCGTCGGTGCTATGGCAATGGAAACAGTAGCGTTGCTGCCGCTTTCGTCCTTCGTCGACGAGTCGCGGCTGCGCCGTTATAACTGCGGCTTGCGGTCGGAAACACGTGGGAACCTGCGGGAGAGGAACCTCTTCCCTTCGACTGTGTATTGGCGTGTTCGCCGGCTTCCTAGTGTGAGACCCATGAACGAACCTAGCGATGCTCCCGTTTAACCGTACCGCTTTTCCTCCGACAGTTTTCATTCTTCCCTCTTCCCGGAGACAGAAGAGAGCGCCGATTTCGCGGAACGGCGCGAATTTTCGACAAAATTGATTCTTATTACAACAGTATAGGATTTCAATTAACGATCGTTCGATTGAATACAATTAATTGTACTTCTATTCGTCGAAGACGAATTCAACGAAATAATTTGGTAAAACGTCGAACGAGAATTGCTAATAAATTAAATTTAGAAATTAAAAAATTCTTAAAACGAGCCTTTCCAACAGTTCTCGGTCTTCTCTTTTCTTTTTAATTCCCTTTCACTTGCTCCCTTCTTTCCTTTTTCTCGTGAGAGGAATATAAATTTGGGAGAGAATTGGACCTGTCCTCTTGGACATGATCCTTTATTACAGATGTTAAAGAAGCTTCTACTTTTATTTTCTCAGTGGAACTTAGCGAAGGATTTTAAGAAAGAAACTCCAATTACAAAGGAGTACATGCACCGTGTCGTTTAATAAAATAATCACTCGTACCGAACTCATTTATTTTTGGTAGATTTTTAATAGACTGTATTACGGACGCAAGAGAAGTATTATTTTCTTCGTAATTTGAAAAACGAATACATATGCTACTTGATAAAATAATCACGTAACATTTTTTATCTGATTCTTCTCGATAAATTTCAACAGGCGTAGAAGAGGCCTCTACTTTCCTCATGTTGGCAGAATTTAGTTCGAAAGGAACGTCGCTCGAGTATACACGTACTATATCATTTAATAAAACTTCTGTTGGACTCGCGTTCTATTCTACGTTCCTTGGGTAGATTTCAGTAGGCTTTAGTAGTAATGGGAACGATTTGTACGGGCAATAGGGACAGCTTGCAGCCATCGCTGACAGAGACAAGAGCCGTGAGACGTTGTGTGCGCAACGTCCCGTGAGAATCCATACCCGACCGCACCAAGTGCGACACAAAGACGATCCACCCGCCTGCATAAGGCTGCCCTATGAATCCCTTCCGTGTTTTTCCATCCCAGACCACGGACTGTTCCCGATTCTACGAGGAATCGGTGAGATCTTAGCCTGCTACTCTCGACACATGGCGTAGACGCAACTGCCGCACCATTCAGAAGGCCACTGAAGTCCTACGTTTCTCCCTTTTCTTTCCACGCAGTATCGCCCGCATCGTTTCCGAAAGTTTTCTTTTCTACGCTTGTACATTTCGTTACGTAAAATATATTTTTGTATATTTTCATGAATTTTATAAATTATCACAAAATTTATCAATTTTATGTAGATTATATTATATTTTATTACAGATTATATTATCATTTCTCGATTCTTCCAATTCAACGTTAATAAAATGTTACGTTATTATATTAACGCGTTGACTCTACGATGGTGAATATTTTTATGAATATTTTAGAAGGATCGAAGCGAAACGAATGTTACTTAACGATGAATTTTAAATAACTAGATAATATTACGCTTTCATTGCAATGTAATGTAAAAGCGAAGTATTTTGTCTCGTAGACAAAACGCGAGAGTTGGCAAAATCTTGAAAATTTCACTCGACTCTCATGCTTCTTCTACATTAGAAATTGAACTCTTGAAAGAAGAACAACAAATTCGTTTGATTCGCCGTTCGAATTATTACGAGGAAATGTGGAATTCATGCTTACATACGTTCTGCCAACGAGATAGAACGTTTAAATAATTTTTGCAAAATATCGTCGCTCACGGGAGAACGAGAACAGAGTTTTAGAGAGATCACGAGAGAATGGTATTTGACTTGTGAAATCGCACAGGCTTCTACCGTTACAAAGTAGTGAAAGTTCTTGTTCTTGCGATACTTTGGTTCCTATATGTTGGTGTATCTAAGAATTATGAGAGCAATCCCAGAAGCTGAATAGAATCAGATACGTCGTAATCTCCCTTGTCTTTATACATTTAAATGCGACGACTCTATGAGACTGAAAGAAATTCAAATTTTATCTTTCATAAATATCAAATCACCGTACGTGTGATTTTCAGACTGTCGAGATAAATGAATCGACGTGTATCTCTGTAATAATTTCA
The DNA here is from genome assembly GCF_011392965.1 of Frieseomelitta varia. Lineage (NCBI taxonomy): Eukaryota > Metazoa > Arthropoda > Insecta > Hymenoptera > Apidae > Frieseomelitta > Frieseomelitta varia. The sequence goes on along the minus strand of NW_025109980.1, from coordinate 105,509 downwards.
CAGTGACGACACGAAATTGTTGTATCATTTTTCATCGTAAGGATTAGATAGAACGCGAAACTAAGGATGACGAAGAATATAGAGGAAAATGACAATATGTTGCAATACGTTGCAATGTCTCTAAAATACAGCCTAATTAAATAAATATGAATGATTAAATTAGAAAGATAAATAAATAGGATTTTTCACACGATCGTTGTGCGTGTCTTTCATATTTAATACTTCCACGAATGATAACTTCTAAATTTACTTTCATCGTCAATAATTACAAAGCGCCAAAAGAAAAAGAATTAAAAATATCCACAGTCATATTTTCACAATTACACGAGGAACGAGTATCTTTCCAATACTTTGAATATTTCCTAAAAATACTTTAAACTGTATGATCTTCATTGTAAGAACTGCAGGACACCAGCGGAATAATAATAAATTTCCAGAGCAGCATGGTATTATAAATACCGTAAATTATAAAGTATACACATAGGTACAGAATTTCTCTCATCTTCCGATTGTGAAAATATGTACAGTATCGAAACAAAGACGAAGGGACAGGGATTTCCACGATTGACGCAATGCTCACGCAACAAAAATTGGACCAAAAAAAAAAAAAAAGAAAGAACATTCCGAGTTGCGTGTCATTTATTTCGAAAGAATCCTGAAACAAGCTAGCAAAACAAAGGATGAATGAACGAAGACGCGAGAGTCCCTAACTCAGCTCGTTGCGTCGTGATCTCGGGCACGTTAGCGGGATTAGTCCTCGGTAGCTGATCACAGCAACATGCGGTGCTCGTTTGTCTCTTGGAAACTGGTTCCCAAAATGGTCGAGAGGTGTTTCACGTGCGATACCATACAGTCCGAAGACAAAACGGCCCCCACGGAAGCGCGCACTGGCTGCGAATGGTCCCGGACCTCGATTCGTTACCACGTGACTGGGTTACGGTAGCGTGTCTACGTAGCTCGCGATCATTCCGCGGATAAAAGAGACCTGGTAAATCCGGATTAAGCCCGCGAACCCTTGTGACAAGGATCCGGCCAACGGATTCGGGTGCCTCCTCCTCCTCCAGCACGTGGAATAATATTAACCAAGTTATTTTCCTTTCTCTCTCTCTCTCTTTCTTTTTTTCTTTTTCATTCCCCTTTCAGCGAGCATCAACGTCCGTCCCTTCGTCCTTTCTACTACTTCATTAAAGACAATTTTATTTCCCCATTCGAAAAGGGAAGTCTTCCTTCAAGGCGACGCGGAAAGCTGGAAATATGTGGGACTCACGTTCTGTAATTTTCAACCGTGGAAGACGACTGTTTCCCTTACTTGCTAATCTTACACGATAGTGGGCGCGATCAGAACGACCGATCTTTTTTCTTTGGGAAATTACGGGAATAATAAATAGGTTGAATTTGAAATTGCGAGAATTGAGAATTGACTGTCACTTCTATGTTGGAAGCTGTTGAAAATATCGAGTAGAAGCTTTGTCAAAAATTTCCACGTTTCTGTGTTCGAGGTTTTAGTCTGTCGAACTACATGTGGATTTATGGACCCCATATTAGAGAAATACAAAAGTAAATAAACTTCTATGTAAGAATTTACGTCGTAGTTGCAGTTTTGGAAATTTGAATGATTTTATACATCGGTCTGCAACAACTGTTGCATTTCCAATAACATTTATTAGATAATGAGACAAAGCAATGTAATGCTGTATGTAATCATTACTACTTTAATTAATTAAGGCACAGTTTCTTGCAAAAATAAATGTGGAATTTCAAGAGTGAAGTAACCACATATTTAACATATTTTCGCCACATGTTTAACATTCAAAAAGATAATGTACATCTACTGTCTAAAAATTAAATTAACCATTCAAAAGTACAAGACAACTCGATTTGCGCTATTTCACGATCACCAACTTCCCTCCGCAGTTGACAAATGTAACAGAATTAATGCCGATTGAGAATTAATCCGACGTCGTGATATCACACATCGATCTACGTTAATCGTTTGAATTTTCGCGCAATTTCCGAGAACAGCTCTTGGGACAAAGTATCTCAAAGATGTCCGTGTGTGTGCACGTAGTATGAAAATATTTAAAGAGAGGAAGGACGTTTTCCTTACAACGAAAGAAAAAAAAAAAGAAAAAAAAGAGAGAGAGAGAGAGAAATTTCGAAATCTCGTCGATTTGAAAGAGAATGAAAATTTCAAAACCAGCTTTCCTACGATGGCTTTCCAAAGTTTCCTGCGGCACGAAGGGCTTATTCGAGAACTGCTTGACGACGAGCCACGCGACGTACATTTCAAGGTGAGCGGGATTCGTCTTTCGAAAAAAAAACCTCGGCGAATAAAGTGGAGGCGCTCTTTCTCTTCTTCTTCTTCTTCTTCTCTTTCCCACTCTTCCTCGTGCATATTCCGAGGGCAGTTGGCGCGCACGTAAGTACGCATCGTGCCGATACGAGGGAAATTCTCGACGAAACTGAGAACTTACGATCCTCTGACACGATCCTGTTCGTCAATATTAATTTCGATCTGTGGTGCACGATCGAACGAAATTAAAAATTACGAATCTGACTCGTCGGGGAATAATTTTGAAGTGTGCTGCAATAAAATTTTACATAAGGAATTGAAGGACGAACTTACGATCCTCTGGCATAATTTTCGTTCATCGAAATTAATTTTCTATTTCATACATGTATAAAATTCTGTGAGAAAAATACAAAGACGAATTGAAAAGTTACAATACTCGAGAAATTACGAATTTTATTCAAGCCGAGATGTAATTTTGAAACGTGCTACGAAATTCTGCGCGAGAAGTATAAATACGAACCGAGATCATCAAAATTGATTTCAGTCTATAACAATCTAACACGAGAAACATAGAAATTGAAGGTTACGTTAACTGAGTCTCGCATTTGTCGAGAATAGGTTTAAAGTATGCTACAAAATTCTGTATGAAAAGTTTAAAAATAAACGACAACCTTTTGATACAGTCCTATTACAATTAGTTTCAATCTACGAGAGCGAAATGAAACAACGAATTGAAAAATTACGAGAATGCAATCGAATCTTATCTTGTCAGAAATGATTTCGAACTATGCCACTGTGGATGAAAAATATAAAGACAAACTGGAAGCTTACGATACCCCGGCGCAACATTATTTGCGAAAATTAATTTCGAACCAATTCGCGAAATTCTATATTCGAAATATAAAGACAGGCTGGAAAGTTATGCTGCTGCTCCAATTGAATTTCATTCATCGAATTTAATTTCCATCCATTTCGTGAAATTCTATATTATATTCAAAATATAGCGGCAAAACTCAACAATGCTCCAATCTTACTCGCGAAAAATTAACTTCGATCCATTGTACGAATGGATACAATTCAAAATATAAAGACGAGCACGAACCTCGCGATTTTTTAACTCGTTATCAGTCTCGTTTGTCGAGATTAATTTTCAATCTGCAATGCAAAATTTGATATTCAAAATATAACAAATTAGACATTATGTTACTTGTAATGTTATTTGATACACTGGCTTGAAATTAAATTTGTATTCAATTATACTCGATTTACATTCGAAATAATACGTACAGATGAGAAAATGATGATCAGTAGAGCAACAAGAGTTGTATTTCATTGTTTTTTGAAAAATAGGGATTGATTTACTTTAAAAATAAAAGAATTCACTTTCTCGAAATTAAACCTAAAAACTAGCTGTGCCAGATATCCTGCGCTCACGCTATAAGTAAAAAATTAGAAGTGATGTTAAGAATAATGAAAACAGTCTTTATCTACTTGATTATTTTAGACGAGATATCTCGATACATAGTATTTACCATCGATCGATTCCATAGACGAAATTAATCTTGTTTCGAGAATAAATTTTGTTCATTAAAGACACATTCTGATTAATTTGTTTATTAAAAGCATGCATGTTCACGTTCATAGCGCATCATACGCTGCGAATTGTAAACTAGCACTGAATTAATAGCTCATTCGTCCAATTCTTCGCAGTTTAGTCTTCATTTGTCATTTCCTAAGATGTTCATTCGGAGAGTAGGAAATACGATTGTAAGCGATAGTGATAACAGCGATGATCAAGAAGAGACACGTGAGATGTATAAAACATACAGTCTGACGATGAACTTCCAAAGTGCAAAATTCCAACAGCTAGAGAAAATTTTACTCCGAAACTATTTTGCAGGCTATTTCAGATAATTATAGAGGCATGCAAACGTCATCTCATAATGCATCTACATCCACTTTTACATCCTTTTATAACTGACTTGTCTCGATATAACTATAATTAACTTTGAAAGTCGCAACTATTCCTTTGGAATTAGTTGCAAAATATTTCGTCTGTAGAAACGAACTATCTCGTCGAAAGTAAAGTGTATCATCAATTGTAATTTATTTTACTTTCAATATGCCTCGAGTCTTACTTCCAAAACGTCTCTACTGTCATAATAATTATAATAGTTGAATTCGGCACACGCGCGAGACAAGACACAAATCCTCATACAGAAACATACCAATCACCCCTCTCCCACATTCGTCGAACTTTCGCCGAGATTAGCCAAAGCCACTTCGCCATCGCGAACTTGCAACTTAAGTGTCGCGAAATATCGCTTCGAGCCTCAACACCCGTTCTCATTAGTCAAGTCGCCGGAAACTTCAACTCCCTTAAATTCAACCGACTAAAAACGAAGCGTTCGTTTATTCATCAGATTACACCGCGCCTCCGAAGAATCGTCGTGGTTAGCGCGACCATAACCTTCCCTCATGTCGAGGACGGTGATCGCGGTCGAAGGAACGTCAAGCGCGGCTGGCCGTGGGGCAAAAGGAGGAAAAAAGTGGAAAGAAGACGAAAACGAAAGAAGTGAAAGAAACGAAGAAAAGAAGAAAAGGAGGGAGAGGACGTCGTTGGAAGTTGGCCGAAGGGACTGGAAACCGGACCTAGAAGCGTTAGGTAGCCGTTCGTTCGTTCACCAGCGCAAAAGCGACGAAACGAACTGGTCGAACGACATTTTCCGCGTCTTCGCAAGGTGCCGGCAATTTCTCCAGGATTCCCTCGGCTTTCCTCCGCTGGCCCGCTCTCTGTGGTTTCTCTCGTTCGAGTTCCACTCACGGATCGAGACTCCGCGACTCACTTGCAACACTGACTGCGAGTTCGAAAGTTAACCTTCCCCCTTCCCTCCCTACCCGGTGGAGGATGAGGATACGCGAGGAGGCTCGCGAAGATGATGTACAGTGCCGTTCATAAATATTTGGGCATTCGGTGAAGTTGGAAAGGCTGTCCAGCTGAACGACTATGGTTTGTTCGTATTGTTACGTATTCAATTATCGATCACACGGTATTTACCATTGAGTCGTTGGTTATTTAATACTAGAAAATTATTTATTCAAAATTTTTGAAATTATTTATTCAATACTAGAATACTAGATGGTTATTTAATACTACTACTAATAATATGAACATGAATAAATTGATGGGAAATTAGAGTGCAAAGAATGCAAGCTTTACGAAAATTTCTATGAGAGATTATTGATCGGTGCTTACGGTAGTTCTAGTGTTCGTTTTTGGAGTATTTTTACATATTTTCTGTTATGAAATATATACGTAAAATGTGATAATCTGAAATCGAATTAACCAAAGCCACTTAATAAGATATTAACCGAAGACACACGTCGCGAGCGACATTCTCGAGATATCCAGCGAGCAAGAGGAGCCATTCAAATGGAACTTGCATTCACAAAAGAAGAATTATCTTCGGCCGATCGTCAGCTGAGAAATTCGGCCGGTGTTACTCGGTAACTCGGTGGGAACACGGGCGAATTTCTACTCGCGTATCGAACGAACGCGATATATTTTGCGAGTTTGCAACAATTCGGAGGTGTCGAAACGCTTATGAACGGGAGTGTAGAACATGAAGAAAGGTGAGGCGAGGGGGCCTCGCAGAGACAGAGAGAGAGAGAGAGCCGAAGAAGAGAGGAAGGAGAGTCAGTCTTGAGGTAAGATGCCGTGGCTGTTCGAGGGGGTGAAGAGACGAGCGTGCTGAGGAAAGGAGGCAGCGAGAGTTGAAGGCGGTGGGGGTGGCAGAAGAGGCAGAGAAGCGGAGGCAGGGAGCAGAAGGAAGAGGAGAGAGCAGAGAGAGAGAGAGAGAGAGAGAGAGAGAGATTTCGAGGAGGCGGCCTTGAGAACGTGGAGAGAGCAGAGCGTGAGTCTCGGAAGAAGAAGAAGAAGAAGAAGAAGAAGAAGAAGAAGAAGAAGAAGTAGAAGTAGAAGAAGAAGACGAAGAAGAGAACGACGATGATGACGACAACGACGACGTCGACGACGAACGAACGACGACGAATAAAAAGAAGAGAGAGCAAGAGAGAGAGGAGAGACCAGCCGAGCCAACTCCAACGCCAACGAACTGCTTCACTGGCAAATCACTCGCGGTTCTCATTCCAACGTTCGATTCTTCATCCGTGAATTAATGAACCGAGGAAACGTAGGAGCGCCGGCCTCTGCAGGCGCGGCGCGCTAGTCTCCTCGGTCTCTGAAGAACGTATCCAAAGCTCTACACCTAAGGACACCGAGGCGCATCTCGAAACAAAATCGATCCTACAAATTGATCGATCACTGTTTGGAAGATGGATCGTCTACCGTGGAATTTCGAAGATCCGTCTCTGGATTGATGTACGGGCGCACGTAGATTTGACGTGTGCGTGGCGCACAGCACGCGGCCCCGAGATGCGAGATTACGCAACCTAACCCGTGACGTAAGAATCGCGACGCAAAAGTGCCGGAGACCAAGAAGAGGCGAGGTTCGCGCTCGTTTTCCCTCTGCAAAACCGTTCGTCAGATAAATATCAACCCTTCGGAGAATCGTGCCGTTCGATCGATAGATGGCGAGGATGATTTATTACGAAATTACTTAGCACTTGGTACTTGCTGTTTTCCAAAAGCGTTTTACTCGTTTATTTACTTCAGGCAGCGTGCACACGTGCACACGCGTATGCACGTGGTGTTCGTTTGTTAATTTGATTTGATTTCGTTTCGTTTCAAGAATGAAACATTCGACCGAGTCGACGATTTCCAAAGTTACGTAATGTGATTCTGAATTGCCACGGTCCTCCCAATGGTCCAACGACTGGGTCCAGTCAAGAGTCGGAACGGGGACGCTGATGTTGAACTTTTCCTTTAAAATGTGACAGTTGCTAATGAAATGATGGAGGGAATAATTTTACGTCGAAGGCGAGCGATCGTATTTGGAATACACGACCTTGGTCGCACCGTGGATCGAACCGAAAACCCGCCGAGATTTCCGGAATAATCTGGCAACAATTGCAACGCGTGCAAAGAAACAGAGATCCAAATTTGGATCCTCTGGCAGACCTAGCATTCTCTCACGGTCGCGCTTAGAACGTTCGCGAGATCGCTGGAGAGAAATCTTACGTCGTCGTATAAATTCTACAAGCGTTGCTCCGTTTTCTTCTCTCTCTCTCTCTCTCTCTCTCTCTCTCTCTCTCTCTCTCTCTCTCTCTCTCTTTCTTTTTTCTTCTCTGCGAACGATTACGTCGAAAAGGCAAGCACGACGATAGAGAAACGACACGGTATTGACGATGGCTGGCGCGATCATCGCATGACTGAGATCAGCGGAACACCATTTTACGTAACGAATAGGAAATATTTCGAAGAATACATTTCCTCCAATTACGTGACGTCTCGACGCACCATTATTTCCAGTAATTCCTCGTCCAACCAGACTATTAATCCATCGAAATTATAAACTGGCAGACACGAGTTCCTTGAGAACTTAAATGTTACTTTAAAGGAATAACTCGAAAGCACAACTTAAAATCGAGGTATATATATATATATATAATGTGTGTGTGTATGAGAGAGTTATCTCATAAATAATGTATAATAATGAATATTATCTACAGTCTGTGAATATTTTGTATTCGTATTGCTTCATATTTTCTACGATATTCTTTTTTATTGATTTTTTAGCAATTTTACGTTGCTCACGGAACGAACGAATTGCTTGTCTTTGATAGGCATGATTCTTAAAAATGTAAAATACTTAAGAAAATAGAATGAAACAGACTCGAAGGCTATAACGGGATCAAACCTTTTATTACTAACGAAAAAAATAATTTTCAGCGAAAAGTATCAAATCAAAATCGATTATAGCCAATGTTTTGGTAAGATTTGAGAAAACTGAAAAAGGGAAATGATGAAAAATAAAGACAAAATTCCAAGATGCACAGCAATCGACAAACGAAGACTCGTCAGCTGTTCAAGCATAATGACTCATATATAAATCAAGATATATCATACGAAGATCGTAATCCTAGTCTAAAATATGTGATTTTCTTTACAATTAATGCCAAATTTATGAAAAAAAACCACGAATTAATTTATATACCTAATAATACAATAACAGAAACGATTATTAAGTTTCTCTACTCGAAACGATCATTTCTTTTTGAAGAGGGAATTTAAAAATTACTTGACAGACGAAACAAATATACATAAAACAATAAAGATTATTCTCCAGACTAGAACGTACTATATTTCGTTCCTCTCTAACTGAATATCAAATTTATGAAAAAAAAAGTCTTCTTGCTGCAATTCCAAAAAATTAGAAATAAATATATATAAACTTTCCCCTCTAACTAACTTTTCTGTCAAGCTTATAGAAAAGAGAGCCACGAATTCACATCCAAAAATGCGCAGGAACAATTGCTGAATCATTTCAACTCAAAAATCTACGTCTCTTCTTCCCCGAGATTCGACAATTACCTGACTGATAAAACAAACGCGTACGTGACGGAGATGAAAATTTATTACACTTTGCTCCCCTGTTGATTAAACGACAAACTTATCGAAAATATCGTTCAGCTGTTCAACGAAAAGGAAAATAGAAAATCATCAAACGAAACGAAACGAAACGAAACGAAAGAAAAGGAAAGGAAAGGAAAGGAAAGATGCGCGACGCGGCGCGACAATTGGGAACCACTGGCAGGCGCGAGTGTTGCGCCGCGCAGGTAGAGATCGGTTGAACCCACGGCTCTCTACGGAATACACAGACACTTGGCAAGATTCGCGAGGTCACGTGCCGCATTTGGACAGGCAGCGCTAATTTCATTATTTATAGCCGAAGCTTTCGATTTGCCGATCGGCCATTATTTCCCCCCCGCGGTCGCGCGCGCGTCGGTAGCTGGTTTTCGTTTCGGAACGGAACGAAAGAGAGGATTCATCACACGGTTGGTTCTCTTCTCTTCCTCCTTAGCCACCCTCCTTGGCCATAGGTTCGAAACGAATTCGAAACGCATCGGCTGAAATAGACGGGCCGCGATAAAAATAAAATGCCCGAGGAGCCCACGAGGAAGCCCACCGCTCGCGTTAAAATAATCGTAAACTTTCGATTCCGTTCGGCCAGTCCCGATGGGGGAACAACCGATCGGAGGGCAATTCTCTTCGACAACCTTCGAGAGAACTCGCGCGAACCACCTTGGCGGTTGTTGTTTTGAAATTTCGAAGTTCGACGGGCTGAAAGAAACTCGGACGTGCTTGTGGCGTTGTCCGTTTCCGGAGCTAGAAGCATGCTCGATTATTACTCGAGTGTTGCCCACAGTAATTACCCAGTAGTTGCCTAGTTCTCTTGAAAATTTTCAAAACACGCGTCACCGTTCTTACGTAACAATTTTATCTTTCAATTTCGCTCAACTCTGCCAGTTTATCGGCTACTCGGCTGCACCTTTCGGCGTCTACTAACCTTCAGCGTAAGATTAGAAATTGAAAAATAAAAGAGAACGAAAGAAAGCGAATCGAAAAATTGAGAATCAAGGTTTACGGTTAAAGCGTATAAAGTTACATACGTAGAACCATATCGCCATGTCGATTGCAAGTTTCGTTTTCGAGTCGCGAGTCGCGGGACCTACGGTCGAGCCGAGATTTGACCACTTGCGCTCGGCTGACTGATTGCGGACCATAACGAGTGACCAAACCGTATACAACAATCCGTCGATTTCCTTTCGAACTCGTCGATATGATATCACTGGATAGAACTATTACTGAGGAGGTAATAATAAATTTATTATTGGTTTTGCCTATATTTGAATATACCTAAAACTGAGAAAATACTGCAATTTTTGGATAAAAAACGTGCGTGGCACGTCATTATTCCGGCGCAAGAAGTTTAAGGAAAGGGAACGTCGATAAACGGAAACACGTCGGTGGGAAAGCGCGCGCGGCAGTTGCAAAGAACTCTAAATTGGCCGCGGTACAGGTGATATTTCATACGAGAATCGGGCAAGTTTCTTCTTATCGTTGTTTTCAAGAGCGGCAGGTGTGCTCCGCAGTTAAACGTTAGTCCGCGTTACGTTTTCCTCCCTCTCCCCGTAGTTTTTCCTTGTCTAGGAAACACTCTCTCCCCTCCCCGCAGGTGGTCGCTGAATTATTACAGGCGACTCACTCGATCGATCGATCGTTCGAGATTCCCCGATTCTCGAACGCGCGGAAATCGGTTCGAGCTCACCGCTGGTTAGATATACCGCACGAACGGCAAAAGCCGAACGGACTACTTCGTCCATTTATCAGACCGCGGAGATCCTTATCGGGCAAGCTGGCTGTTAACACTTCCACAACAGCACGCCGCAGTGTCTGCAACTTTTCGAGTGGGTACGTACGTACACAACACCGGCGGTGAAATCTACTTTCAATTAAGAACGACGTTTCCGCCGGATCGGTAATCCGGTAACCGACACCTCCGCCCGAACCGAACGAACACACAAAACACCAAGAATCGGAGCCAGGAACAGAGGGAATCGGGCCAATTATCATCGAATCTCCGCCAGTTTCGCCGGTCGGGAGTCCCGCGATAACGGTGACCGTTTATCGAGCTATGAAATTGTTATCACGGAGCGATAATCGATTCCAGGCCTGTCATTCAGCTACTTACAGCCGATTACACACTCTTGCTCGCGAGAATGTTCCAACTTTTACGTACCAGTGTTCAAACATCGTGTAAAACGTTTCGAAATTACACTCGCTCGTTGTAACTCAGCTTGTATCGCGATTGTATCGCGTAAAATTTGGAACAAATCTGAACACGTACGCCACGAGGTTTTTGGACGTACATATGACGTTTCAATGTCACGTATGTAACGTAAAACGTACGTTACGCAAAATTATACTTAACGTTCGATTATATTCGTAAAATTTAGAACCAATCTGAACACGCACACCATGATGTTCTGAACGTACGTTTCACCGTGTTGCGTATGTAACGTAAAACATTCGCGTAAAGTAATATAAAATCGGTGCACAGCGTGAATTATATAATATGTATTGGTATTAATAGAACGGATGATCGAGCGTTTAGATATTTTTGCGAAATGTATACTTGCGTTCGAGTGAAATTTCAAAATATTTCGTGTAACATTTACCACATTATTTTACGTAATTCAAAACGTTTTGCGTGACAATATATTCATAAAGGTAAATATCTCGCAATTATCTTAAATAAAGTTAGATATTTAGAATATATAAAATATATAGAATATATACATGCCGATATGCCGATTTGTCTCAAATTGACCAGTGCAATCACAATAATTAAGTCTCACATGCGAAATTTTAAAATATCTTGTACAATGCATTGACGATACATTCACGAATGGCTCGAACACTTTCGCGAACAATTGTATATACACTCCCGTCCACACCAGACACTTGCTTATTTTAATCCATAACCAGCTACTAGAACACAGATATACTTTTCTGAATTAATTTTATTATACAATCTTGTTATATGTACTTTATTTGGTCTATTTTATAATAATACTAGAAAACAAAACTGATACATAGGTAACATATATGGTCTGAATAAATATTTCAAAGTATATCAAAAATATGTATAAAATGTATTTAAAAAATCGAATCGATGTATTTTGGTATGAATTGGACAGAAGCCTTCAGAACATGTGTCCAGAATCCAAAGAAAAAGACTTATGGAAGAAATTAGAAGACGTGTGGAAAGGAATTCATTCTGAAATATTGTTAAAATTAACAGAAGTATGCCACGGTTGGTTATTTCTGGCCTTCATATTTGCACAAAGATATAAGATACATACAATATTATACACAATTTGGTAAGATTTTTGACACATAAATAGTTTGACATATGTCATATTCTATATTCATGTCATATTCTATATGTCAAATATATAATGTGTATATAACGTATCTTATATCTTTGTGCAAATATGAAGGCCAGAAATAACCGTGGCATACTTCTGTTTAATTTTAACAATATTTCAGAATGAATTTCTTTCCACGCTTCTTCTAATTTCTTCCATAAATCTTTTTTTTTTTATTTTGGACACATTTCTGAAGGCTTCTGTCCAATTCATCCCAAAATACGTCGATTCGATTTTTTAAATATACATACATATTTCTGATATACTCTGAAATATTTATTCAGACCATATATGTTAAATATCAGTTTTGTTATAAAAGTATTATTATGAAATAGACTAAATAGAGTACATGTAACAATTATTATAAAATAGACTAAATAGAGTTATTATAAAAGTATTATTATAAAATATTATTATAAAATAGAGTAAATAGAATACATATAACAAGATTGTACAATAAAATTAATAAAACGAAAAGTATATATGTGTTCTAGTAATTGTTTAGATCAAAATAAGCAAGTGACTGGTGACTTATGGACGTGAGTGTACGTCCTCTCCTTGGAATACGTCTTCTCTAACACCGGACGAGAGAACATTGTTCTTTCGTCGGTGGTGTTTTACAGCGAGGGGATCGATCGAGGCGAGAATGATACATCGTCGATCGTCCGAGTGAATGGTTTTCCGATACCATCGACGCGGTTGAGCGTTCGATTTCTTTTGTCTCGCGCGACGTGATAGAATTTGTTGTTGCTCACGGGGAATATATTTCGCGAAACAAGACGTGGATATTTATGTGGGTTTATTACCAATCTTGTTACCGAAATACATTTTATCAAACCGCCGGTGGTAATCGGCTGGCATCTCGACTCGACAGTTTCACTATAAATTCCATCGGTGCGAATTGACCATCTTTTTTTATCCTTGTGTGCTGCCCTTTGTCACCGAACGATTGTATAAATAACGTTCGTTCACAATCCGTCTGATAAATGTAACGAGCGAGTGTCCAAGAACTCGTGGCCCGCCTCCAAGAATACGCAGAAATATAGAAACATGTACACGAAATATCCGAACACTGCACGAATTGCTCCTGGTCAAGAAGACCGGGCAAATTATTTAATCGAATCCAAGTTTCCAACATTCGCTGTAAAAGATGAAGAGAGAATACTGTCGATCGCTACTCTCTATCTCTGAAAATACAAGCGTGAAACCTTCACCTCTGGATAGGAAAATTTTTCAAACGCACCACTTTCTGTCCAACTTCTTTGGCCCGCGTCGCCAAAAATACAAATCCGCATGGGAACCTCCACAACGCTCCGCCGCTAACGACTGGCGCCTCCTCGAAGGAGCAGAGCTTTTGGAGACAAGCTTCTAGAGAATCGCGATTAGGACGACCTAAAGAGTGCCTCTGTCCGTCCATTTGCAAAATTGCACCTGTCTCGATGAGACACCTGTATCGATGTTTCTAGGTAAGCCGTGACTCAGGAAAGGCCTTTCCTCGCGCTCATTGTCACCTTGTCAAGTTCTTTACATCCTCCTCCGTGTATGCGTGTGTGTGTTCACCTTGTTCCACGCTCGTTTTCGTACGCCTCTCTCCATTCTCTTTGCCACGTTTCTCTAGTGACTGTAAGCGACGCGTCTCCAAAGCTGAATCGTAGGACAGGGAAGACAAAGAGACAGACAGAGACAGACAGAGAGAGAGAGAGAGAGAGAGAGAGAGAGAAAGAGAGGAGAAAGCCTCGGACACGTATACCTGAACCGGGATTAGGTTTATCTTGCTTCCTGGGCCGGCTCCTCGGCTTTGAAAGTAATTGGAAGGGACGGAAGACGCTACCGCGTGAATGATTGAGTGCGGCGGGGTTAATCGAGTGCGTGGAAAAGCTTGATGCATTTGATAGCCGAGCTGCCACGTCCATAGTGGAGGCGAGCGCCCGAGAATTAGATTGGATCTGAGCCTTCGCGGTCTGATAAACTTTGCACGTTTTGGGGCAGCTGATCTGATTTAATAACTCTTCAGGGATTATACGAACGCCACTCTCTCTCTCTCGCTCTTTCATTGTTTCAAATAGAGCATCGCCTTTCGCTCTTTCCTTTTTTTTTTCTTTTTTTTTTGGATGTCTGACAGGGAAGATACACACGCAATAGATAGCTCGCGACCTTCGAGCAACACATTCAACATCTGGATAAAATTGCTCTCAAGTTTCAGCGAAGAATCTTGTCGAATTTTAACCTCTTGCGGTGGAAACTGGTTGCGCGGACCATAACGAGTGACCGAATCGTACACAATAACTCGTCGCTTCCTTTTCCTTTTGAACTGGATAAAAATTATTAAGAGGTAATCAACTTGTCATTTGTTTCGCCCGGTTTTACATTTATGATATACCTGAAACTGAGAAAATGTTGCAACTTGGGGCAAAAAAAGTTCTCGACGTGCGTGGCATCGACATGCGTCATTCCAGCGCAAGAGATTAAGCTAAAGGCAAGGAATTTAATTTCACCGACGAGACTGCTCTTCAAATTTCAACGATCGTTCAGAGATGTTATTAAAAGTCATAGAAATCGTCGGTGGGGGGGAGGAAAAATTCTGCATCGAGTACGAATCAATTTGACACACGACACAGCCGATTGCTGGAGAGATTGACGAAAATTGTGTCATTGAGTTCTATCACAACGCGAAAGACAAGATCTCGACGAGCCAGACCCGCGCTGGTGTTTCGCCTCCACGCACGTGCATACCACTTTTGCCAAGCTCGCCTTGAACCTGCTTGGTTGCAGGAACAGTTTCACGTGAAACTGGAACCGAGCGACGATACGGCTTGATACGCTACCTGCACACCGGGGCTTTATGCACTCGGGGGCCCGATATCTCCTCGCGTGCCTCGCCTTTCCCTCTTTCCACGCGGCTCTTCTATCCCTTCTTCCGTCATCCGTCGATTCGTACACCCGGACGATTTGCCAGAACCGCGACGCTGCCACCCGCGAACCGTCGAGACCTCGATAATCGCTCGTTTCATCCATCGCTACAACTATTTCCTAGCGTTGCTTTAGATCTCGTTGACTTTTCGGTCGAGAAAAGAGGCAAAAGAATTTTGATTTCGAGCGTTGCGAAGTAATTCGAAGGGAAATCGTTTGAACGGATTGTTAGGACAAGTCGAAATTAATAATCTAGATTAACAGGTAAGTTGGAGAACAAATTTAGAGGCTTCTCGGATGGATTATCAAGACGATTTAAAGTTAATGAACGAAAGATATTTTTGGGTTTGCGGAAGATCCTTTGAAATAGATTGTTCAAAATTTCCAATTCTCAAACGATAAATTTCCTGGATAAGAATCGTCTCGAGACAATTCGAAATAAACGAATATCTTCTGAAATTTTTAAAATTAGAAAATAAACGAATCGTGGAAGTATCTTCTAGTCGAGCAAAATTCCAAACTAGTTCAAAGGAAGAAAAGAACAGATTTCCCCCTGAAATAAACATTAAAAAGCTATATCCAAAGTAATTCATTTGATTCAACATGTTTTTTTTCTTTTTTCTTTTTCGCGAACCATTTTTCCTCAAAAAAAGTTTCTCGATTACTCTGCGACTGAGCCGTGAGCGTAGCAATTTTTTCATGAATGAGAAACACATTTGTTTTTCGTTTTTTCTTTTTTTTTTTTTTTTTTTTTAAAAAAAAAAAAAAAAATTTTTTTCAAAAAAAAAAAAACGTTGAAAACGCGTGTGTAGAAATTTTGCAAAACTACCAGAGTACTCGCAAACGAAGCCAAGGTGCCGATTCAGTTTGTCGCGAAGCGATCAAGGTCCTTCTTATCCTACCGAGAGGCCGCGATAAGATAACTCCACTGACGACGTTCGACTTCCGATCGTTGCTCGAAACTTCGTTCGTCGTCTCCTTCTCGTCGTTTATTCTTCCTACTTTCCCGTGTTTGCCCTCCCTTCCCTTGCAATTTATTTCAAAAGGGAAACAGAAACTCTCGCAATTTTTCTGTTACTTCTCTAACGACGTCATAAATACCTAGAATCGCGATATACAGTATCGAATTGACGAAAATCGCGAAAGAGTTCGATCGAAACGATTCGCTTGCAATATGTTTGAAACTCTAGCGCATGTAATTCCAATTCCGATCTAATTTTTTCACAATCACAGGCGTATAAATCTGACTGTTTAGTTTCACTGAGATCGCGCGAGGGTAAATCTACACACGTACAGAATAAAAATTCCCAACTTGAACATCTTTCTTCAAAATCCGGCAGATATGAAATACAGCAGATATCCGAACTACTGGAAGAAACAAATTTATACATGTAAAAGTTCACCAATCCTCTTCGCTAATCGTTCCTACAAGAATTTACGTTCAGATAAATCAGTGAATAATCGTCCCTTTAATCTGACGCTAACTGAAGTTCCATCTCAATAAATCAGGTTCAGGCAAGACGAATTTCCACTGGGAGAGATCGACCAAGACACGACGATAGAGACGAAAATAGTCACGACAATGGTTCGACGAAGAAGAAACGACATTCACAATATTATAACAAAAGTTCCCCAATTTCAAATCTCGTCACTGCCTATTCCAACACCAAGAACCCGCGTTCTTTCCGACAACAAATTGGTTGAGTCCCACTAGTCAGTCTAATATTTATTTTCAATAAATCAAATTTCAGATCGCCGAGGCACACTGACATCGGAGAAAGACGAAAATGAAACGATTCGCCGCGATGAAAGTTCTACGAACAAGAAACAATCGTTGTACAACCGTTCTCTGCACTGCTCACTCTTGCAACAAGAACTGGCGTTCAAGCAACCCAAGAGAAAAGGTTACTTCCTTCTCCAACCTGACGCAGAGAGGCAAACTTGTTTCAAAAGATCGTGGCCAGATCGTCGACGTGCAATATTGATTCCAGAAAAGAAGGGAAGAAGAACGGTCGCGGTTGTTGAACGAAGTGGCTCGACGATTCGTGCGAATGTAGCAGCGTGGAACGCTTATGATAATGAGGCCTGAGGGCGATTACCAGACGGGGCCAGCGAGCAGGGAGATGATGTCGAGCCGATAGAGACGCTCAGACCGGATACAAAGAAGGTCGAAGGAGAAGAACCGGATAATCGTCACCGTGGTATGGCGAGCTACGCACTGGCCCTACATATCGGTTCTGTCCGGGCTGCTCTCTGCTCTGACCTTCTCCACCAAGACGAAGAAGGAAGTCGCGTTTTGCACGCGGTACACCTGCGCAAACGGGCGCACCGCCTCCTCCCACCTGCGAGCCACCTGAACCTACCTGAGAGCCGATAGAAACTGCGTCCTGGACAGTTCCAGGGCACCTGACTCGCGAACATGCTCGCTTGTCCACGATAATTGCCTCGATGCAACCATCCCATCCCATCCCATCCCATCTCTCTGTCTCTCTTTACGGTTACGTACTTCCCAATTCATCGTCTATCCAGCTTCGACGAATGTTCGCGCGATTGCTGTCACGCCGAGGAAATGTTCAAAACTCCCAGCCTTTGTCGAACTTTCAAGTTGACGAGAAACAGTGTATGAATCGGCGGATCGACGACCCAGATTTGAGAATCATTTGGGAATCATTTCCTAGATTCTTACTAGACGACGGATGATCTTGAAATTTATTGCCACGTGGAGAGAACTTTTTCAAGAAATATTTTCAAACGTGATCCGTGTGTTACTTAAGTAACGATACTTCTGATAAACTAACTTTCTTATTAAGTGCTAATCCGGTAGTGACAAAATGACGAGCGAGAAATGATTGACACGGTTATTTTGAAACTCGTCGACGATTATTCTGGGTGAAAGTTTGCACGACCGTTACGGGCGAAGTAGTGGTGGCTCCAGCATGCTCGAACGAACGTGTTAAAAAGAAGTTGAAAAACAGCACGAACGATCGCGAATAATTAGGTCGAATTAATAATAAATATTTCGGTGCTCTCCGCGCCAGTCCCATTTAACCAGTGGCTACATTTTGAGACACGTTCGACCGGCGCAACGGTCACCAGGAAGATCCTGGCCGAGCTATGATAACGGATTCTCCAGGTATACTGTTACTACGCCCGAGAGAGCGTACTAGTGAGAGACTGCCAAACGATCGGCACGGAACGAAGAATCGAGCCGTAAAGGAACAATCTAAATGTACGTTACTCCGCAACACTACGGAATACTTCCAATTAAAGATTTTCTATTAACAACAAGTGTCGACTATTTTACTTTGCAGCGAACGTCCGACTGACAACTCCATCCGATAACTAGACTGCGAATATTTATGCAGATTCGCGTTTTTATATGTAATTAATATGGCTAAAAATATGAGAAGCCCAAGCACAGAAATTTCTTCCGTCTCTTTAATATTAATAATGATAAATTTTGCACTTGGAACAATTTATCCACAATCTATCGATCAACTAAACTGTAGATATCTACATCCTCATTTCTGAAAAAAAAGATGACACGTTTGACGTGTCTTTCAATCCCCCAATATTGCACAAATATCCACAGTTCAACGATAATTATATCTACGTAATAAATAAAATCCTACCATTGACGATGTACTTGTACAGTCCGACAATCGCGTGATCGAAGCACGGTACAATCGTAAAATGTTAATTTATCGGAAGAAGCTGCAACGAAAAGTTTCGAACAACTATTTCTATTCCCTATGCTCTTGCGCTTTTACAGCGCGGAGAGGGAACCTCGTGGTGTTTCGATCACAGCCACAGAAAGACAACCTGGCGTTTTCGCGTGGAAACTTTCTCCGACCACGCTATACACCCTCTTTTTTTCTCCGCCCCCCCCCCCCACACACACACATACACACAGAGTTTGCGTGATCGTTTTCTTGAAAGAAAGCACCCGACATACACCCAGGTGGAAACCTGTTCGAGTCGTCGTTTCGCGTGACGAAAAATCGTCGGCAACAGCCGATGCAACGACGGATTATTTATTTATATCTCTAATCGCGGCGCAAGATTGATCATACTGCGCCGTGCTCGCGCAATGGAGCGCAAAGGTGAGTCAAGTCCGTGTCGCGGCCGTGTCCGATGGAAATTCATCACCGGTCGCGGCCTTCGCCTTACCTCGCGGCAAACTTTATGAAAAAGTCAGAAAAAAGGAATCTATCAGGAATAACTTTTGCGGCGATTCTTTTGCCGAGCACGTTTAATAGAGAGAACAAAAAACTTCGTATCGATTGCCAGAGGATATCTCGATTCGTACTTTTTCCCCCGGCCCGTTATGACAAACGATTTAAGTTTGTTTCACATCGTGACAAATCAGTTTATATATATATATATATATGTGTGTGTGTGTGTGTGTGTGTAAGAATTACTGAAGAAGAATCAATGTTTGATACGTATCGAAATATTCTACGTATAAATCACTAAATGATATTGATTAATAAATAAAATAGATTTAGTTGTGTTTCTATATAACCGGAGATCAACATCAATTTTGACAGAAGTATTCGAAGACTCGTCATAATGACGGATATTTGGCTTGTTAAATAATTCAAGTTCGCTTCACGTTCGCGTTTAAAAATTATTTTAGAAATGATCGATCGTAAATAAAGTAGTAAACGCGTGCTGAATAATCCAACTTATCATCTTACATTGCGATTGGTTTTCCTGCTCGAAAGCTACTTTAGCAGCCTGCGAGTCGATCGTAAATAATGTCGAGTAAATAAAGAATATATTATAAAAATAGGAAGTGGAATTTCCCCCCGATTCGAGCAAACGTTCAAAGTTCAAATTGGTGCAAAATCTAAAGCGAGAAATGTTAATTCGTTGGAAATCTGCATTTCAGCTATTTCAAGCCGGTCGAGGATCAGCGTTACAAATATTAATTTCCTGAAACTTCATAAAACAACGGAATATATTCTTTTCATAGCCACGGTGTTGAAAAGACAGAATTTGCGTCAAGGTGACGTGGACCTCACCGGAGTGATACAGGCGTGGTCTTAACATTTGACAGACACTTGATCTTTACAAACGCAAACTATGACGTCTCGTGTTAATTCTTTAACCAAAGATGACGAGATAATTCATTGTTGCGCAACGTGAGTCAACATTGCGGAACTTTCAAGATTTTCCCAATCTCGAGATTGGAGGAACACTTTCCAACTTTCCAACTTTCCAGCTCGCCATCCGTGGTCAAAAGGTAAAATCCGATTTGAAACACGCACGAAAGCATCAATTATTCGCTGCTACGCGCCTGTTATCCAAAACTATCATCGACAAGAATGAAATATCTAAAACCTGCCAACGACGTTCCCTACCATGAACAAATAAATCAACCAATTATCGTCAATCAATTAGAACTTTGCGTGAAACACTCGAAAGGACAAAGAAGTCGCCTAATTTTTCGGTGTTCAATAGTTTCGATGCGTCGAAATCGAAAGGAAGAGAAGAATTTACCTGAAGTAGTGGGATCCGAAAGGCGAGCAGTAAAATGGATCGTTGTGCATGTGAGGTTGACCGGGTACTCCAGGTCCTTGGGGATGAGCGTGCGGCCCCATTGGGCCGGTGGGTCCGGGGCCGCACATGCCAGGCGCGCCTTGCGGCTGCATACCGGCCCCGATCATGCTGGCTGTGGGTCCCATCGGATGCGGACCAGGATGATGCGGCGAGCCGACCATGTGGGGCCCGGGATGGTGAGGATGAGGCGAGGGACCGCCGCCACCCATGTGCGGGTGGGGCGCGTGAGGCGATCCGCTCATCATACCGTGGGGTGGCATTGGGTGAGGACTCGGGGACGCTCCGTTCAAATGGGGCCCACCGGTGACACCGGCGTGCGGCGTCGGTGGGCCACCGTGTGTCGGCGTGGTGGCCGGCTGCGGAGGCGGCAAACTAGGCGGCCCAGTGGGTCCAGTGGCCGCTAGCGGCGGCAGCGGGCCATTCGCCATGTTGTTCAGCTGTGTTAGCGAGGCCGCCGCCGACGCCATCGCCTGCAAGGGATTCGTGGCGCCGCTCGTCGTGCTGACGCCTCCACCTAGACCGACGTTGTTCGCGGTGCCGACTATGCTGTTGGCGTTGTTGACGCTGGCGTTGCCGGTGTTCTGAAGGCCGTGGTTACCGTTGCTGGATCCGTTGCTGGCGGGACCGGCGGTGTTGCTGTTGGCGTTGTTGCTCACACCGCCGCCGAGCGCTTGCAGAGAGGGCGGCAGCGGTGGCGAGCCGGCGGGGGGCGCTGCCGGGCCCCCGAGGCACCGGCCCGACGGACCGGAGGCGGTTACGCTGCTGGGCGCTACCGGCACGCCGGCGTGCAGTGGTATTCCACCTGGGGGGCGCTGTGCCACCCTCACCGGCATCACTCCCCCCTCCACGACGCCCTTCACCCTCTCCTCGAACTCCCGTCGGCCTGATGACTATGGTACGACGACGAGCGCGGGAATCTCACGATATCTCACGATCCCCTCCTCCAGAGATATTCCACTTCTCGCTGCGACTTGCCAACTCCACTTGTTGTTCGATTTGATGCAATTGATTTGATCCTGTATCCGAGATCCTGTATGTATATCCCTCGTTGAAGTCCCACACTCGTGTATGTTTCACTGTTTCAGAGAAGCGTGTCCGTTGACGATTTCGAACGAGAAACCACGGAATGGATCCCACTTGGAGGATCCACGCAAGATCCACGCGGCGTGCAATCACTGCGAACTATCCGCATCCGCGCACACCGTGATGGTTATTATTATTTACGAATCACAACACTCTACGCACTTTGTACGTTTCGAAGAAGCAGAGATCGGTACTAGGACGGAAGGGACGGCACCTCGTGGTATCAAGCTCGATCTCCAGTTTCTCGATACTCCGGTTTCGAGTATAACAGTGTCCCGTGACACAACCCAGTTCATCACCGATCTGAACGCCAACCAGCGTCCTCTTTCTCGCTCCTTTCACCGGCGTCGAAAGATTCGAGAGAAGCGCGTGCCACCTGTTCGCGTCTGTCGCGAACGACCAAAGTCATCCAACGATTTTCCGCAAACTGATCTTCGGTCACGCCAGAACAACAGAAACCAACCAGAAAACAAGATCAAGCGAGTCACCGCGCACTTACGAGGATACGAGAATACGTATGTACGTGGAAGAAGAAGAAAAAAAAAAGATCACCGATACACTCTATGCTCCATCTATCGAGGAATCACAATAAAACAAACACTTGGCAAATACGAACTCGTTTCTACGAAAAACGGCGGTCACCGTTTCGCTCGTACACAATTACTGTGTGCTGTCTGCACCAAGTACGACGTTCGTTCGTAGTACACGACGTAAGAGAGAACAGCGAACGGCAATTCAGTGGCGACAAGTAGCGTACAGGCATCCGCGTAGGGGGCACGTGGCCGTCACGTCGTCGGCGTCGCGATGCGCACCTACGTCGCGGACCAGCACAACACCTCGTCTCCCGCTCATCCTGCCGGCCTTCTTCTCTCCTCCTTCAGCCAACACACTCGTTCTCGCCGCCGACTCCCGCGGGAACTTTTAGCATCCCGAACTCAGTCGCCGCTAGGCGACCCGAACATCAGGCCCACGCGATCACAACCACGCTGCTTCCCTGCTATTCTCTCTTGGTCGCGTCTCGGCATAATCCGTGACGCTTCTCGCGACTCCGAGAGATCTCCTCGCTCTATGGTCCTTTCTACCACTGGATAGAAACACCGGCTGCTCTCTCTCTCTCTCTTTCTCTCTCTGTATGAATCGACTCCGAAAAACCAACTCTCCGACGTACTCCGATTCTCTATTTCTCTCTCTCTCTTTCTCGCGCGCGCGCGCGCGATGCAAAGAACGAGAGAGAGACAGACAGGCTTGTGTGTGTGTGTGCGAGAAACGAACAACACGAATCCGAACAGCACGAACAGCACGAATGTGTGGTATCGCGGGACGATCACTGTGGAAACACTCGTCGACGAGTCACCGTGCGCGCGATCGACACCAAATGCAACAGACGAGGAAGGATGCGGAGACAGGGGTGAAAAGGGGAAGAAGAGAACGAAGAAGAGAGGCAGAAACACGAACGACGCGGGACAACGCGCGCGTTGCGTGTCACGGAACAACGGAGCGGCACTCTCCGCAAGATAGTCGTATTCTCGACGAGAGCAATCGCGTTACTGCGGAGCGGCAGGCGTGGCGGCGCTGCCGTCGTGCCCGAGCTTTCGAGGACAGAGCAGCACACGCTCTGGAGGGGAATAGCCACGCGAGGACACAGGGTGGGGGGAGCTGTGCTGCCGAAGCCACGGCGAAAGGAGCGTCGTCGTCGTCGTGTCGGTAGGGAGCAGGCTCACGCACCGAAGGAAAAGTGGGGAGCCACGTGAGCGCCCGATGCCCGGTGTCCACGCAACCGACGCGACGCGACGCGACGCGACGTGACGCGACTCGACGCGACTCGACGCGACTAGGCCCGACGTGGGACTTGCCTTACCTTGCGTTACCGCGCGCCATGCCATACCATACCATACCATACCATACCATACCATACCATGCCTCTTCCTTCTTCCTTCCTTGCCCGACGCTTCGTGGCCACCCTTCGCCCAGCCGAAGAACGCTCTGATTTTTCGTTCCTCCGTTCACCTTGCGAACGCGCTATCGCGCCAGTCGTTGACTCATTAATGCTATTCGAAACGCGTCGACCGGGGCAAGGAGAGGCACTCGTCGATAAACGCGTCGATACGAGATTTTTTTTTTTCTTTATATATATATATATATATATTTTCTTCAACGGTCTATTTTTAGTTCTAGATACAGATACAGGTACTTAATCTAATCTTGAATTTCTTTGATCGAGTCGTTACTAAAGATCGAGTCGTAGTCGCTTTCTCTTTTCAATAATTGGAGAATTTCTTGCTCTACTTTCGGAGTGTTGAAAAAAGAAAGGAATCACGTATCTGAGGATCATCGAGTTGTAAGGAAATGTGGAAAAATTGTTATCGGCGCCCGGGTTGGTTCGCTGTTTCGTTTGTACGTTACAAATTGAACGGACTGTTGCGTTACGAAGGCAGTTCTATTTTCCAGTGATCAATCAAAATCGAAACACTTGTTTCAACGTACTGCAAATTCACTAATATTCCGTGTAATAAACTTTCTCCAACTCTCGAGCACGAAACCAGCCCATTGTAAAACAGCGGCGAATTTTAAAACAAAACAGCGACGAATTTTAAAACAAATTCAAGAAAATAATTCAAAAATAGAAATGCGTATGTGCGCCATCTTAACGCAATATAAAAATAGGCTTTACATGATATATTTACCATTGCGTGAAAATGGAGTAAAGTGACTGAATTTTGTTTGGAAAATGATCGGTTCAGGTCGTTCGGGAGATCGTGTCGTTATCGAGGATTATTGTAAAACAGTTTCACTTTCGTGTGATCCAACGGAATAGCAACTGGCGTGGGATTCATTCGACTAAGATCACAGGAGAAGCCCAGAAATTCGATTTATCGGGCTCGGGGTCAAGTTGAACGCATTTGTACGGCGCGATGAAGAAGAATGGTCTATCACTTTGACACGCGGCGCGTGCGAAAACCGCTATCGTGCTGCTTTCTTCTTTCTTCTCTTCGAACCGAGTTCAAACTGCCCCCCCCCCTCCCCCCGGAGAAGCGATTTTTATTCCTTGTAAAAAAACAAATCTCTGCTCGTAAAAATTCGACTGATTCCGAGGATTTTCAGCTGGCACCACGACAATCAATAATCGTGAAAAGCTGAAAATTCACGAAGTAGAACCGATTGCTGGAACCTTCGGAAATCTGAATCTGACAGAAAGATCTTGAGAAGAAGC
Organism: Frieseomelitta varia; assembly: GCF_011392965.1. Classification (NCBI taxonomy): domain Eukaryota; kingdom Metazoa; phylum Arthropoda; class Insecta; order Hymenoptera; family Apidae; genus Frieseomelitta; species Frieseomelitta varia. The sequence goes on along the minus strand of NW_025109980.1, from coordinate 80,553 downwards.
TTCTTCCCTTCTTCGTTTCCGCGAGAATTTGTCAAATTCGATTCAAGTTGTAGGGAAACAAAACGAGAAAACAGGTGTCGTTTGTGTTGCCACGGGAAATGATATTACCCCGGAGGTTGATGCGCAAGACATCCGGCTGAGTTCCCGATAATGGGAGAAAGAGAGAGAGGAAGGGACAGGGAATTAGAGAGGGAGAGCAAGGGAAACTTTGTTATTTTCCGTTAAACGACAGAGGATACCTGGAATTTCCAGCGCTTTGTAAACGGTTCGTCTCGGGCCTCTTGCCACTCGGACAATGATACCTCTTGTCTCAAGCTCTACCTGCGTGGCAAGTACCGAGTTACCTGAGTCTCTCCTACTCCTTAGGTCGCGGTTACGGCTTCGTTACTAGCTCGGTACCGTTCCTCATCTATTCTACGTGCTCACGATAATCTGGCGTAGACTCGATCGAAAGAACATTCCACAATTGTTTCAATTACGAATGCCAAAGTAAGTGGAATTACTGCCCACGAATTATGAGGGCAGTAAAAGTACACGAATTTTACGTTTTTAATTTTCCGACAAATTTCACGACGAATCCTTAAAGTCAGGTTTCTTCTTTGAATCAGTCGAAATTATTACTTTAGTCCCTTTTATTTCTATGTATGTGTATATTTTTTTTTCAACTAGTAAACATTTTCATTTATATGAATCTCTTCAACGAAAAGGTATAGGTTAGACAGCTTTCCCAGGAAAATGATGACACTTTGCGCGCATTACTAAGAAAACTATTAAGAAACCTGAATCACTCTCGTTCAAAATTAATCAGTTAAATCATCAGTAATCGTTTCATCTATTCTGTTGGTTCTAAGATTGAAACGATACACGTGAGCAGCAACGAATGTAGACGTCAAGCGTTGCTGGAGTAAAATGACCACCGTGTTCAAAGTTAGTAGAGCGACTCGTTCGAGTTCTCGACTGCATTCTTCGAGAGTTCCAATGGGAGTTCCAATGAAATTTTCTATCGTGTGGGTGGTTTCTGGTTTACGCAGCGTGCCCCGATCTTCTGCCATTGGGTGTCTACAGAGAACGAGAGTCCAGCACTTGGATAGACTACCGAGAATTCTCGGGGACCATTAATCTGCCCTCTGCGACACCCGCTTCCCCGTTTCCCTCGGCCTTTTTTCCAGCCCTTGGACCGACCAGGTAAACACGCCCGGACCCAAACCATTGTCCGAGGACATTTCGTGAAACGAGTAAGGCTGTTTCCACCAATCAAAAAACACCACCACTGCGGCCGGAAGTAAACGCGATCTTCGACCAAAAGTGTTTATTTTATTTGAGAGCCGCCTTCAATATGCAAAATTCGGCAACTTTCTCACACGAAAAAATTTCTAACGAAGTTCTTATCGTAAAAGTCTTCTTTTTTTTTTTTTTTTTTTTTTTTTTACGAAGTGGAAGTGACGCTATCTTGAAGCAAGAAAAGTAAAAATTGGACGAGAGTCTGGCACGAAAATTTTCAGTAAAAGAAAAAAATGTAGAGATTGCTAAGAGAAATGTAGAAATGGACAACGTTGAAAATATTGTAGAGCGGCGGTTAAGCTTCTGCTGTCCTTCTAAAATGAAGGGGGAGGTAACTCATAAAATGTTTGGGATTACCTGAGCCAGAGAGAGACTAATTTAACTTCATTGCACTTGGAGGCTCAAGCGACGAACCAATATTTGTTCCAAATCAAATAGTATCTATTAAGTTAAGTACAACTGTGAGATAACCAAAACTTAGGGTGTATGAGTTGCAATGAAAACAATTACTATTTCATCTGTTTCTTCGTCTCACGTACGCCCCGTGCAATTGTCCAAAGTCCCAAACAAATTTTCCAAAGCTATCGTAACCCCATTTCACCCATCTTAACGATCGGCCAGAGAACCAGCGGAGAAAATCGCGGATCTAGTCACCTAGTAGCCTAGAAAAATTCCTCCGGTTCACGATGAAGGCGAGCACTCGCAAGCCACCTCGCGAGGAACGTGAGTTTTCATGCGGCAGATATCTACATATATACTGCGAGAAACAGCAGCAGCAGCAGCAGCAGCAGGTCCTTCTCGCGGGCGAAGGAATCCTCAGGTGACTCGTCGAATGTTGGACGTCGAAGCCGTGGCCAGGGTCTTGGAAGGTAGGGAGGCAGGCGAGCAGACGGACGGGCGTCGCGCAAGAAGGAACAATTAGAGGCCAAATAAAGACGAAGAAGCGAGTCACAGTCGAGCGGGTTCGCAACGAGCGTGTGTGTGATTTCGGTCACGCCGCGCGCCTGTACGTTGACCTCTGGAGAAAGAGAGGTAGGAGGAGGAGGAGGAGGAGGAGGAGGAGGAGGAGGAGGAAGAGGAGGAGGAGAGCGAGAACGGGGGAGAAAAAAAAAAGAAAGAAACGAAGAAACACAGGGGCAGACAGCTGAAAAAGGGAGGGAAAAAGACCGAACACGTAGCGGAGGGGAACGAGGAGAGAGGTGAATGGGGGAGGGGGAGCGAACGAGGAGAGCATTTGCTCACCGTTCGTTCGTTCTTTCTTCCTCTGGAACGAGAGAGGGTTCTTCCTTGACTCGCCTCCTCGATTCGAACTCGCTGCTCGTTGCCACCACGAAGAGAAGCAGAGAAGAGAGAAAGAGAGAGAGATAGAAAGAGAGAAAGAGAGAGAGCTGAACGAGCCGAGGGGGACCAGCGTGCAAGGAACAGAGACGTCGTCGCGGAGGAGCGATAGGAAGACAGAGGTAGCCGGAGGAACGTTCAGGAGGCTGAGAACTCACTCGAACAGAGCGAGCAACCGGCGTACACGGAGGTTCACCGCGAGTTAATCGTGGATCGCCACCGTTCGATCACAGATTGCTAAAAACAGCCCTCCCCGATCTTGCTAAATAGGAATTTTTGACGTTCCGAGGTCGCGATCTAAAGTAGAGAGAAGTCCGAGTTTTTGGAAGTGTTTCGGAAGAAAAGGGGTGAGGTTCTGGGTAGCTGCGTTGAATCTCCCCCTTTGTGAAATTGCAGAGGGACGTGGTCTGTACCTTTTCTCTAGTTTCATCACCTTCGTCGCAAGCGTGCCCCCCATAAAGAGGACTGAGAATCATCAGTAGTTGATTTCTCTCAACTCACGTAGATTCAGAAATAATGTGGAATACTGTAAATTTGCAAAAATTTACATTGGTCAACTGTTGTAACAAGTTGAAGTTGAATTCTCCAATTTGGAAGAAATTGCGACGCGACTTCCTATATCAGCTGAGAATGAATAGATATATATTAGGTGTTCCTAAGGGGACGCGTTAAAACTTGTGATCACCGGCGACGTGATCTGATCTGAAGGATCAAGCCGATACATCGACTTCCCTTACTCCAAAATTCCAAAATATACGAACAATACGAAAACTTACAAAACTACAAAAATACGAAATCAACCTTCTAAACTGAAATGTAGAAAAAAAGTGAGGCTTATTTCACGATCGTTGTTTCCGATTGCCAATTCCTTTGTGAACCGGGAACTGAATCGCTGACGAGAGGTGGTCCTACTATGCTTACTCGCGTACGACGATCGAAAAGGAAGGTGGGAAGTTCGAGTCGACGGAGGAGCACGAAAACAGCTTGGCTTGATAATCATGGATCGATATACGTTGTTGAAGGTATATCGAAAGTAGCAAACGGGGAGGAGGGAGGAGAAGTGACTTCTTTAAAGTAGAGTATCCTGGCGGCCGATAAGTAATCTTGTACCGGAACACTGGAGGCGTGGATACGAGCCCTTTAAGAGCGGCTCATGTGTATTCGACATGCGTATTACGCGTGCTCCCCGGGATTTGTCACGCGTCGACTAAAGCCGCTTTCACAATACGACGGCGCAAGATTCCAGTTCACGAAAACCAGTCCTGGCCAAACGATGAGACCAGTTTAAGGTCAAGGGAAACGAAAATAATGCCCCGATGACAATTCGCTGTTAAATGGGCCACGAATGGATACGTTCCTCGTGGCAACGTATCGCAAGTGAAACAAAATGAGACATGGTCGCGCAAAGACAGCTGACAGGCGATTTAATTCACCGGCTAACTTGCAATCATTTCGTTTCGTCAATCGATGGAATTAACTGACTGAAGCGAGCAGAAGTCTTTGGCTTTGATGATACTCTCGAGTTAAATGCAGTTACCAAATGTTTCCAGCTATTTTTCAATTCTTTGAGCGAGTAATGAAATTGTTCTTGTCTGCTTGTCATTTCATGTTGCTTCTTATTTTTTTAACTGCCACTACGGTATCTGGTATTATCTTAAATAAATATAACGAAATATTTCGACGAAGAGTGAGAATCGAAAGGCGTATTATAATCTGTTGACTGAAATTCTGACTTAATTCGATCGAGTCGGCCATGTCTAAACGATCGCTGTGTCTTCACTCTCAGTCTCCGAGGAGGTTAATTTTCATTGACTTTGCCAAGACGCCGCGATTATCAAGATTCTCCCGTTTCAATTACCCGCGATAAATTTGCCTTTTGCCGGAAGATAGGCTGGAAAACAAGCCGAAAAATTCAATTAATCCCAGTGAGAGGAAACGGGGGGAGGGGAGGATGGAGAAGGAAACAACTAGGTGAGTAATGAATCCAGTCACCTGTAGATCCGTAAACGCCTTAGTAGCCCAACGTCATTGAGCAAACAAGCATCGGCACCCTTGTACGAAGGCTCGTGGAAGTACTCTAAGCTCGATATACTTAGCGGTTACCCAATCAACCTCAATCTAACCCGTAGCTATCTACTAACTCCTTGCCGTGACATCGGTGCGCGGATCTCGTTGAATTTGACCCAACTTCGCATCCCCCGCCCGAGAAATACGGATCTCATTACGGATTCCCGATTTACTTCTTTGCGTACACGTTCTCGGGCTCCTCGATCATCATTTACGGGCTTTTCTGGTGCGCTGCTGTTTATTCAGCCAGCGTTCGATTAAGTAAAATCATAATTTGTTCGTCTGGTTGTGCGTTCGTTTCTCTGAATGTGAATTCTTAACGTGCGGAGGAAAAATAATAGAAAAAAATAATAGGTGAACTAGCATAGGTAAGAAGTTCTAAATAGAGTTCTACAGTGCGATATGCAAATTGCGTTTCAGTGAATGGTCGATTGAAATCCCATTAGGCCAGAATGAAGGAACGCGCAGAGGATTTAAATCTGAATACTTGGTTACACAAGTGAACGCACAAGTTATTATTTCGTTACACGTATTCACTCAGTTCAACGAAAGTTTAGTTATTCACTCTGAACAGTGAGGGCGTCGATTGAAATTGTCAACAATCGATCATAAGTAAAAGAAACGACGAAAGGGATTGTCAAATAAAATTCGCAAAAGGACGTAACGGAAAAATTGATAAATCCACGCAAACGAACATCATATCCAAACGATCGCGTAACAATTTTACTTGTCGCGGGAACAAACTGCAAATATGCGAAATAAAAGGTACAAAGAGTGTCTCGGCTCCGACTATCGCGGGTAGTACAGAGGGCAAGGTAATCGCGGTAGAACAAAAAAAAGAATGTCGGAAGAAAGAGTAAGAACAATGTAGTAGAAGGTTGTTTACGGGCGAGTATCGAGGGGGAGAACGGTTCGTCGCGGAGGATTAAGGGGCAATCTTTAGGGGTCATCTAATTATGCGGTAAAACAGCGTTAATTCGCGGTTAATTTCTTAACGAGATAACTTGCTGGCAAGGCAAAGGGTGGCGCGCGGTCGCGTTGCAGCCTCTAATGGCTCCGCGTGGCTACGTCCGGCTAAATAAAAAACGACTAAAGCATCAGGGGGGAGAGAGAGAGAGAGAGAGAGAGAGAGAGAGAGAGAGAGAAGAAAGAGAAAGAGAAAGTGGGGAAGGAAAGACCAGGTGGATAGAGGGGGTGGATGAAAAAAGAAACGGCTGGAGCGGTGTGTTAATTAATTGGCGCGTAATTAAAAGCCGCAGCGACACACCGTAGTTAGACTGTCTCTCTCTCTCTCTCCCTCTCTCTCTCTCTCTCTCTCTTCCCTTCTCTTTATCCTGCGCGAGAGTCGATACACTTCAAAGAATCCGTAAAGCTGAAAGATATCGGTTTAGCCAGGGCGCTACCCCGCGACAAGTAGGCACTTCGTGACACAGAACGCGAAACCGACCGCGTGAAAAAAAATCCGAGTAATTAGAAGAGAGCGGCCCCGAGAGGGATGATCCGAGAGAGTGAACGGATCAAAAGGTGGAGGCGCCGATAATCGAAAGATTCGGCCGCTGACGAGAGACACTCGACACTTTTTGAAAAGTGGTCGAGTGCTCCCTCTTTCGCCGACGGTTTCTCCCCTTTCTGGCGTCGTCTTTCCCGCCGAGACTTGGGGACAAGAGGAATCGGAAATCGGAAATCGGAAATCGGTCAACTGTATTTTTTTTTTTCTCCCCGCCATCGCCATTTTCCTTCCTGTGGTGAGAGAGAAATTCTTAATCTGGCTCAGTTTCTTTTTTTTTTTTTGTCTATAGTATCTGTGTAGAGATCATGGTTTTCTTTAGTACCAAGACGTGTGTTTCCACGTGTTCTTTCAAAGAATCGATCGATTCTGACGAAGCGTGTTCTTACACTTTCTCTGTAGAAAATGACTGCAGCTCGAGTAGAACTTTGATCACTCTGTCCAAAGTTGAAAGCATCGAATAATCTTATCTCGCGCCCGTTTTTCTCCGTTTGTAACCATTTGTCAATAGTACGATTGAAAATCCACTAAAAAAACAAATTAGTTAAAATTAATTTGAGAGACACGAATTTTAAAATAAACCTGTTACTCTCTATCGCTCACTGACTTCGATTGCTCGCCACTGGCACAAAGAATCCAAGCTGAGCTTTTTTTTTTTTTTTTTTTTTTTATAAAACTCACGCGACTCTCGAGCAACGTTCGTTCGGTTTCTTCCACTTCGACGCCTCGTCGAAACAAGAATAATCGATGCGTAGTCGCGAACGCGACAAAGCGGGGAACCGCGTCGAATGTACAAAATCAAAATAATTAAATGTCGCGATGACATTACAGCACGTCGTTGCACCGGGTCCTCGAGACGATACTCCGAAGCGCGCGCTCTCCTCTCGCGGATCATTAAAAGAACGGGGCTCCCGCGAAGACCACTCAACACAGGTGAGGAATTTTTTTTTTTTATCGCAAATACAGCAGAGAAATCTCTCAATCACTCTCGTGTCACACTGTCGTTCGTTTGTTGTCATTTTTACGCAGGTATTTCTTCACTTTTACACAGGAGACTTACTCACTTCTCCATAGGGAATTTAAAGATATAAAAATGTTCAGAATGCTCTAAAATGTTCAAAGTAGAACGCGTGTTTTAGTAAATAACACAATTTTTAGTCTTTCCATCTGTGCTTAAATATAACATAAAATATAATATAACATAATATTGAATATAATATAAAATATAATAAAATATAATAAATATACTATAATTATAGTACGTTTATACTATAGATAGTATATAACGACGACGTTACGAATATTATTGTTTGAATCATTCATTTCGCAAAATTAATATGAAAATCAACGTATCGTATAATGCTCTTCAGTTCATCGATCCAGAACTAACAACGTAAAATAAATGTGTAACATTACATACGTACAATACATTAGATATTATAATTCAAAATGGTACTGAGGGAAATACGAAGAGACGAGTCGAACGGGTTTGTCTTTCGTAGCAACGCTCGTAACGTTAAACAACGATTTCGAAAATCGTGAAGGAGAACGTGACGCGATAACGGTGGGAAATTCATCGGTAACCAGAGCGAGGAAGAAGTCGGAAAAATTGCGAGCTCTAGTCGTCCACTGGACTTATCTCCAGTGCATAATTGGTCGTTCAACGTTTGCCTTTATGATAAGAGGATTGCAAAAGCCGGCGAACAAAAATTACCCAGCAAAACGCGAAATTCAAAATTGATCGTATTTCGCTTTTATCGCGTGCCGTTGCTTATTCCTTTTGTTCCCGGTTCGGTCAGGGGGGGGACTGTTTTAACGATACTCGGACGCTCGTTCCTTCGCAACACAGAAAATGAAAATAAATTTCGCAGATGGTATCTTGAATTATTCCGTGGCACGAGAGAGAGAGAAAGAGACCCGCTGTTCACATTGTTGCTCGATCATCGTGCATAAATCTCTGATGTTATTAGCATTAGCGACTCGTTCTCTTCGCAACGAGAAAGATCGAGAAGTTAACGATAAGTGGTAATTTCGATTATAAAAATTTCAGGATGTGTTTTTTTTTTTTTTTTAAACGTTGCAGAATATTGAAAGTGTACTACAACATTTGTTCGAGGTTTCATTTTCCCTTTTTTTCTTTTTTTCGTTTTCTTTCTTTCTTGCCACTCGAAAGTCTGCACAGCCCCTTCCCCTAGATGAAACAAATTTCTTTTCAATTCGTTAATTTCTGAATAATACACGTACGATTGTTTCTATTTGCTCAGATCAGAAACATGAATTTATATAAAAATTCGCAGTCCAGCGACGGGAACTGGCTCCGCAAACGTTTCACGGTTAAACTGAACTGTGTTTCGTCGTCGGTTGATCAACGACTAACTAGTTAAACGTAATTAAATGCGGCACAATTAGAAAACATCGCAGCGAGGCCGGCGGAAGGGGTAAAATGTCACGGAGCAGATGACGTAGTGGCTCGTAAAAACTTCCAGCCACTTTCGAAGTCAGTCGGGAATAATCTTGCGACCATAAGTGGAACGCAAAAGCAAAGGAGAAACTTTTCGTAGGAGAATCATCGATCCCTCGTGTTTTTCGTTCTCACGTTTGTTTATTTCTTTTTCCTATCTACTGAAATTCTGCCCCCCCCCCCCCTCTCTCTCTCTCTCTCTCTCTCTCTTAAAGAGTAAGCACAATGAATCTCATTCGAAATTTGAGGACCAAAGCGAGTGATAAGGAAGAGCCTGAAATAATTAAACCAAATAAAATAATAATCAGAAACTTGAAACAGAATGAAACGTAATTTCGAATATTCTACAGAGTCCAAAAGAATTTTCCTAGAGTCCTAAGAGTCCAAATTGACGACAGAATTTCAAATTTAAATAAATTATAATTCCAAGAAAACAAAAATCTCTCCCGTATCTCGGAGAAAACGGTCGACGTGGTTTTACATTTCGCGAAACGTTTTCTAATTACCAGTTGTAGATCCATCGCCGATTATTCGTGAAGAACATTTTCTATCTAGCCCCCTATGTGTATTCCTTTGTACACTTTTATGCTCGCCGTGCACTTCGAGACAGTCGTAAATCAAGGGTGGAAAAATCGAAGGGGAAGCAATCAATTAGCAAATCTCTGGAATTTCCGCGTAAACGCGGAGGATACAGGAGGATCGTTCGCGCGATATATTCGCGTCTGGGACCGAGAGGCACCCGTTTCCGAAACATCGAACGTTCGAGGGAATTGGCTTGGAAATTCTGTATCTTCGTTTGATCGGTACGCATGCATCGCTTTGGCCGACGGAACTATTAGCAGCCTAGGACTCCGAAACCCTCGAGTTATATCAAAACGCATATTTTTCTCTCCCCCTCCCCCTCACCCTGTCTCTCCCACCAGTTCGAAACAAAACCTGCCAGTATGTATTTTAAACACTTCTATGGGATCGTTCGATCGATACGAGCGTAACACTGTTGAAAACGAGCGAATGTACGAAACGTATTAATAAATTACACGTCACTTGATATCTCTCACATTCGGTGGCCAAAGACGCAAACGTCTGTGTCATTAACGCTCGTGATACGAATTACGATCGCAATTTAAAAGCGAAAGGCAAGTTACAATCCTGTAAAAGAGCCTACTGACGAATGTAAACGTGGACCGGTGAAGTACAAGTATTTATGGAAGTTTTAATTCGCACGTTTTACGAGAAATCGTACCTTTTTACTGCAAAATTACCAATTGGCTGTTTTACAATGTTAAATCTCGATTCCTTGAACTGAAGATTAATAAATGTAAAGTACATGCAGGGCAATTGTTAACAGAGACTAAAGTTGTCACTCAATTCTTGGATCGCAGCAAGATTCTTAAAGTTCGTTAAAAATAAATAAATAATTAAATATGATTAAATCGACCGATCCTTTAGCCAAACGCACGTTGAAACATTATCATTGACGTGAATTTAATTCCTATTTGATTCCACTGTGGAATGGAGAAACGTCTATCAGGAACAGAGTCTTTCCAAAATCCACCGGTCCCAAACGTGTTAATACAGCCCGCTATGAATCAGAGTCCTGTGTCCCTGCTATATTTACAAAATATAGGGGCTAACTTTTATTAAAAAAGAAGTCCATTAATCCACATAATCTCTCTCTCTCTCTCTCTCTTTCTCTTTCTGTGTGTGTGTGTGTGGAACGGCCGCGTCTTTGCGCGCGACACGACTCTTCTTCTCGTTGGAATATCGATAGAACGATTCGTTTTTCCCCCGATGTGTGAGAACCTCTTACGCGTTTCGAATGCTGCATTGAGAACCACTGGCTACGCTCGGTCGAGTGTAGCGAGGGGATGAGGAAGGAAGGAAGGTGTGGGTAAGGGAGGGTAGAGACCAAGAGAGCAAGAGAAAGAGAAAAGTGGAAGATAGAGAGAGAATGATAGAGAACGAGAGACACACACACACACACATACACACACATACACATATATAGAGAGAGAAAGAGAGAGAGAGAGAGAGAGAGAGAGAGAGGGGGGGGGGGTCGGATGGAGTAAGAGGGGTGCAGAGGTTGGTGCCAGGGTAGGTTTTGATCAATATCTCGCCCCCACCCCACACCACCACCCTTCGTGACGGTACACCATGCCCCCACCAGAACCCCATCACCCGACCACCATGAATAACTAAGACCATATAGCGGCCTGCAGATTAAATACATCGTGGTACCATACGATCAAACCACCCTCAACCAAACCCACCCTCCCCCTCCCCCACGAGCCCACACCGCCTTCACCACCGCTGCTACGACGGCCACCGCCACCCTTCCTCCTCCTCCTCCTCCTCCTCCTCCACCTCCTCCTCTTCCTCCTCCTCGCTCTTTTCACTCAAACCACCATTCTCTCTCTCTCTCCTCCCTCTACAAAACCAGCCTCCCCTTGCCCCACGTCCCGGCCCTGCGACCCTGCTCTTTAACAGCTACCACCGCTTTCAACGTCGTCGACCATCGTGTTCCCGTAAGAACGACTGATTTGCCGCGCCACCGAACCGAAAGGGGTGGCCGTGTGGACGTAGAGAGAGGAGCAGCAGCAGCAGCAGCAGCAAGAGGAGGAGGAGGAGGAGGAGGAGGAGGAGGAGGTAGAGGAGGAGGAGAAGAGGACGACGCGGAGAGAGCACACACCAGGGTGTGGTGGGTGCACCAGCGGAGCGGCAGGTCGGTGTGCGCTGCCGCTATACGGAAACCCCTTTTCCTCCGCATTCCGATCTCTCGCGTTTTCCCACGGGACTTTGCCCCCCGTGCAAACGTACGCGCAAGGACAACGTCCCCCCGGGGACCGTTTTGCGACACCAGCGATCGCCGATGCTACGCGCTGCTACCACCGGAAAAAAAGAAAAAAAGAAAAAGAAAAAGAAAGACAACGGAACGATCAGTTGGTTCTCTGTCTTTGCGTGCGCTGCGTGTCTTGGATTCAACGTTTCGCCTGTCCCTCGAAGTTTAGGTGGGAAAGATGGACGACGGTTCGCGAGTCAAGTCCACTGATTCGTGCAGCTTGCTAAAGACGGTTGCTTCCGTTCACGAGCGAAGGTTTCCATCGTGTCGTGTCTCTCGAGTTAATCTTTATCACTGATCAATAATTAATGCCCATCTTTCGTCACTTTCTCGAACAGAGATCTGAGAGTCGAGATTCTTTTCAATTCTGCTTCAAGTTCTCCAAATCTGTAGAGGCGTATCGGAGGCAATACCGACGAACAAAAAGTAATTGTACAGTACGCTCGAATAATCAAGGCGACGCGTACAGAGGTCCGAGAGACCGGTGGTTTGCTATTAGGCGCTAATTTAGTTGTAAGCTATAGGGTTGTCAGGAATGAAAGGGATCCTCGGGGACGATGTTCACCCTGACGAAGGAACACCGCTCCTCCAGTTTCTTTAAGAAAGGTATTAAAATGGGGATGAAACGGTCGAGGAGGTACCGAGGAGGTACCGAGGAGGTACTTCCTGAAATTTGATCTCCGACGTCTCCATTGATGGCGAACCCTTTTGTTCAAAAGTCACCGCCGAAAACTAAAACGAAAGAAATATAATTTTCTTCCTGCTCCCTAACACAATAAAATAACTTTTCTTGCCTTAACCTTCAAACCTTGTACGAAACGTCGATATGGATCATGCTTCCAACAGAACTGTTTTCTCTCGGTATGACTCGATTCTGAGATACAACGATGTCTCGTTACGTCCACCGTAATTAATTTATACCCTCCCAAGTACGTGGCAAAGTAAAGAATCGTCAATTTCTAAATTGCCAAAAAATTTGATTGCAATCTATTCTTGCACTGGATCTCAAGCCCATATTAAGAGATTAACAAAACCAACCAAGGCGTGTTTCTCCGTGAGATATTTGGAAATCTGTGACCAATCTAATAACGTTACCGGAATCGAAACCAGTTGTACGTATCGGTATAAACGCTGGCGTATAAATCGCGTATAAACAATGCGCGCAATGAAATATTTGCATTTCAATAAGCGGCGCGAGCCGCCGGTAACATTAATTATCCGGTGAACGATATGCTTTTTGCTATAACGGTACGCTTTATGCTATCGAGTCACGTCGTCTCTCGTATGTTCCTGTGTGACGTCGAGTGTCGCCACTCGTGATACGCGGGGCACCTCTTCGCCACTGCGTTAAGTGATAACACTGTTTATTATCATCTTCGTAACTAATGCTCTCGTAGTTAACCATCTAATCAGTGGCGACGAGTATCGCACCGTTAGAGGACATTTTGCGACCCAAGCGCCATCTGTCATACGTCTTTTCGGCGCCATAACCTTATCGGTGAATCATGCTCGCACGAAACGGGTAAATAACAACGCGCAAATTGCACGTCTGTGAAGGAAAGTGTGTTTGGTCTAACCATTTCAGTCCCGCTATTTTCACAGACAATTGACCATTCGGTGGGATTTGTAATTTGTTCATATTAAACATGATTTTAGTCATCGATTACGATATTTATACAAGTGCAATGTCCACGGTATATTGATGAGAAATAAATATTAAATTCTATTTAGCTCGAATCGTACGTTGTTACCTCGGTTGACGTCTTGACAACTAGCGCCACTTTAACCCTAACAACTACACGCGTATTTAGATAAGAAACGAACTGCAAATCATTTCGAACGTGTATAACTAATATAGATATTAAAAAAATTCAATGAAAAAGAAAAGAATCACAGGTAATTCAATTCTGATCGTAAAAGATTCAAAGTTATAAATCTTTACAAGTAATTTAACAGCCAAAATCGAACTGCTACTTAGCGACCGTATCCGATCTAATCTAACTCAGCGAGTTATCGAGAATGTGTAGCAAATTCATCCACGAACGATAGATAAAATGTTAGCCTTATCTTTCTCTCTCTCAAATATACGAAATTCTAATCATAACTTCGTTTTCTTTTTTTCTTTTTTTCTCGTCCACGTTACGTAGATTCTAATATGATCATATGGCGGCAGCGTCACGCTTTACACGCAGAATTCTGATGGGACCCCGAAAGTTGCTACTAATTTCTGATGGAAACTCACGGTGTCGAAACTTAACCAATTACGTATTAATCGGATCAGCGGACTTTATCGCGCGTAAAACTTTTCCTCGCCGCGGGTGGGGGGTAATCAACAGTTTCGTCGAGTGGGACGATTAGGCGTGGATAGTTCTAGGGACTTTGATACAGCAGTAGATTTAAAAAACAACAAGCGCGCTAATTCGCGATTTTATCGTTCGATGTTTATCGAATGAAGAAGCCTCTTGATTCTGAAACGATCAAGAGACAAGGAGAGAGAAACGACTGTTGAAGTACAACGAAAAGAAAATATGAAATTAGTGATTGTAATACACGTGGGATCTAGGACTTTAGCATGTAAACTTTGCCGGTGTTCTTCGTTAGAAAACCAAACGAAAATATTTCTCTTTATAAAATTTCTAAATTAATCACTCGAACCACTTTGATACCTGACGTGACAAGTTTGAACATATGCGTATGTTCGATTATAATATATTAATTTACTGCATTTAATACTTCTGCATATCTAATTTTCGCAGGCTTGCATCTATATACACGGTAAGATTCTTATAAATTATTAACCAAATTTTCCAGCCTCTGGTGGAAAATAACACTGTCAGAAATTACTTCTCTTAACGTCTCGTAGTCTACCGATTCTTCAGAATAAACCAGAAAGAGGAAAAAAAAAAAAAAAAGAAAAGNGGGGGGGGGGGGGGGGGGGGGAGAGAGGATGAAGAGAGGGGAGAGGAAGAGAGGCCAGCAGATAGAACGAATAATTCGACTATGGATAAATGTTGCCAGCCAGCCTACATAGCCCTACGCGGAGAACTACATGGAAAAAATACGATGAAGCAGCAGCAAAACCAACCATGGTCTCTCGATCTCGCGGAACTCAACTACCGCGCCATCGAACGAAACTTCAAAAGCGATCGTTTGTTGTTAGTTGCAGATTAGCAAACAGGTTTCTCCCTTGCGGACCATCCTTCGGCCGGATCTCCGTTTTATTCCGAGTACACAGCCGCGCAAGAAACGAATTGCCCGATTCCTGATAGCACCTTGCTACCTTTTCATCGATTAATCGAAGGCGGGCTTGGCCTTTGGCGAATGTCTTTTGCGTCCGAGTGTCGGACGCTCCTCGTGCTCCTTCCCGGTTTCTCTGTTCGAGCTCCGATCGCCGCTGTGACACGGCGTCGTCTCACCGGTCCTGTCCAGGAAGCGGTCATTTGTATAAACAGCTACGTCATCGCGGTACCGGGTTCAGCCAGTGTCGACGCTTCGAAAATATCGTCACGGACGCTCACCAGCCGCCTACCACGCTTTCCATCCTTTCGTTTCGAACGACTTCGAGAGAGCGAGGCTTGCTCTTGCTCCGCGAGGGAAGAAGAACGGGAGAGAAGGAGGAGGATTCGATTCTATAATACGTTGGCCAGCGTTCCTACGCCAATTGCGCGCAACGAAAAATCCCTAGACGATTCACTAGCCTAGCGAGATATGTATCTTCGGATATTCGCGTATTCAGATCAAGTTACACACCGTTGTTGGAAATCACGATGATCTTTGAGCTTATTTCTATGCCTTTACAATTAAAATACATCCAAGCGGGTTGGTCCTCATTTATAGTTCTTCTAAAATTAAAGAATGCACAAAGTCTAAATGAAAAATGAAGAAACGTGTGATTTTTTTCTTCTTTGGTTTTTACGTTGAACGTCTTGTTTTTGGCCTGCCAAAATTGAATATAAGACTGAAGCATAAAAATGAGAAACTTAGACTGAGCAAACGAATGTTTAATTTACCGTGACCGATACTATTTTACAGTATCGAAACTATAATTAATTGCAGCGATTAAGAGAGGAATTCATCTACCAATTAATCAGGTCCAAGCATGTTAAATTTCGTACCACCTAACACTACTTTCGATTCCAGAAATATAACAGTAATGCTTCAAAATTTTCAGCAGCAAACGTCACGTATTTAATTAATTCGCCAAATAATGTACCTAATCTACGAACCAGATTCGAGTTCGACGTCAAGCGAGACATCAATCGGCGTATCAATCGCGAGACGAACCGAATCCAACCGTGGAAACGGAGGTTAACTTCGCCGAGGATTATTTCGTTCGTGCTCGGTGAAAACGGAGTTTAGAGTGCCGTTCTTCGGGTAGCGTTTTGGTACCGATTGAGACAGGTCCGGCGATGACGGTCGACCAGTGACCAAAAGTGATCCATCGCTTTAAGGTTAAGCCCAGGTTCGTTGGTTCGCGGCTACGCCGTTGCTACTCAGGATTCCAGTTCTCCTCCGGCCTCCCCTCGAACCCCCTCTGTTCGTTCCAGCTCGGATCCCCGCACCCTCCGGCAACCTAACCCAACGCGCCAGGAACCTGTTCCGCCCTTCCTCTCTCTTGTCGTTGTCTTGCTCCGTCCTTCTCCTTCTCCCTCTTCTCTTTCCTTCTCCGCAACGTTGCCCTCTCTTCGTCTAACCTCGCTCTCTCTCTCTCTATCTATCACCCCCCTCCCTCCTTGTATCGCTCTCTCTATTTCTCGTTCTCTCTCTCTCTCTCTCTCTCTCTCTCACTCTCTCTCTTTCTTTTTCTCTCGTGGTGTTCGTTGTTCTCTGTCGGTCGTGCGCGCTCTAGCGTCGGGCTGCTGCACGTCTACAACCGTAGATATTACTGTTGCTTGTGGAACGAGGAGAACACGAGGAGAACGGGGGGAGGGGGGAACGGAGAGAGAAGGACACGAAATTATAGTGGGAGAGGGAGAGCGGCAAGGTGAAGAGAGGCGAGACACCGTGCACGTGGGTGCGCGAGAGAGATGGAACAACCACGGACTACGGAGGAAGCAAGATGGTAGATTAGAAGCGGACAGAGGAGAAAGAAACTCCGTGCACGCGCTGCCATTGTTTGCAGCGTGTGTCTCTCCTAGCTCTCTCTTTCTCTCTTCATCTCCCACCGCCCTCCGCGCCGCACTCTGCGTTTGCTTCGCTCGTTCTTTCTGCCTTTTCCCCTCTTCCCCGTCGCCGCTATCCCGTTCTTTTCTTCCCTTTTCTTTTCCCTCCTTTTTTCTGTCTTTTTCTCCTTTTTCTCTACCGGTTCACTCTTGCTCTTGTTCTCCTCTCCTCTCCACGGCTGCTGCACACACATACACACAAGTCCTCCTCCTCCTCCCCCTTCTCCTCTTTTTCTTCTTCTTCTTCCTTTTTTTCTTTTCTTTCCTTTTCTTCCTTTTTTTTCAGGTTTGCTACAATTTTTGCCTATCGGAGCAGAGCGCGCGAGTCGCGGACGATCTCGCGGGCGGCGAGAGCAACGTTGAAAAGGACGAACGAAGGTGGTGGAAAACTCCGACAGGAGGATGCAAGGTTACTCTGGAAGAAGGACGTAACTGGGCCGATGATCCTGCCACGGAGAGGGGGAGAGACAACTCTCCTCGACCTTTCTTTTCAGACGCTGCGCGCTTTTTGTCTCGGACGAACGTGTCTCTCTCCTCTCCTGTGCCTCTTCGCCACCGTTCTTCCTTCTCTCTCTCTCTCTCTCTCTCTCTCTCTCTCTCTCTCTCTCTTTCTTTCTCTCTCTGTGTGTGCGCTTCTCTTCCTAGCGTCACGGGAGATCGGGGAGACACGTTACCAGGACGATGATCTCCGCGAGAACGCGCTTCCCGCGCAATCGACCGCCGCACGCTTTCGGCGGGAAATTCGAAACGTCGATCACTCCTGCTTGATTCTGCTTAGAACCTTTTTAATTTCCTAGACACAAGCTTGTCGACAAAGACAACATACACTGAACTACCGTATATTGAGGAATCAAAGACCAGATCCACGATGATCTAAACAGATTTAGAGGATCGGTACTACATCTGACTCTGATGACCGACGTTAACCCTCGTTCGTTCTTCATTTTTCCAGTCGAATTTATCTCTAAATAAAGTAGAAAAAGAGCTGGCACACTGGATTTGCAAATTTCCTTTCATAAACGAAATTTCTGTTCAATCACGTTCAAGATTCGCAGAGATCATACTCTCGCGTATACACAGGTGTTCCATTTCATATCACGATGTTATCTTCCCTAGTTTCGTTTCGATCGTCACGATCATTCATTTTGAATTTCCACTTGTTACAGCTACATACGGATCGTGTCATCGCTTGACGAAGCATGTCCGTCGTATCGTACAAACGTTTATAGGAAATCCCGGGTTAATCGAGATCGAGGTTCTTTTTTCTTTTTTTATTTCTGATAGTTGTCGAGAAGAGACACGAAACTTCACGCGTGGCAGCTACACGCATAAATGCATACATGTATTTGAATGCGCATGAATGCTGTAACCTACATCGCTAAAGATAATGTCAATTCGAAAAAAAAAAAAAAAAAAAAAAAAAAAGAAAGAAAACCAAGCCTCGCGCAAACGCGATAGACGGTATGAACGCGCGGCTTAAATAATCGACAAAACGAATTCCCCGCTTCCTCGATCGAGCCGTACACGCTGGAGAGAAACGCGATTCTTTCGAGCGTACGACTTCTAAACCAGTTTCCACGTCGTTCCGTTGCCCCGCGCGCCGGTAGAAACGCTTCTTCTTTTCTAAGGCAAGACCTTTTTGCGCGTGCAGCAGAACGAAAAAGGATACCGCGAATAACGCAAGAAGAGGAGGAAGCAGAATAGGAGTGGAAAAATAAGAAAAAGAGGATGAAGCAATGGAAAGAGGAGGGAAGAAAGAGGAGAAGAAGAAGAGGAGAAGGAGGAGGAAGAAGAATAGTAGACGCGGCCGGAGACACTCGGACACTCGTTTTTTATGTCGCCTTTCAAACAGGTTTTACATTCGGCCAATATTGTCGTAGTAAAGTGTTCTTGTTTACCGTGTCGATAAGCTTGTCGCGTATCTTTTAAGCGGGTGCGCTTGTTGGGCGCCAATGGACGCGGAGAACGTACGAGGGACGGAGGCGAACTCGGCTCCCTCTCTCGTCCGTCTCGTTTCCTCTTTCGCCCGCAAGTTTGAGTGGTGGCGCGCGCGAGACACCGAGTCGAACGTCGCTAGTGAGCCGCGGGGTTGAGATTTTGGTTCCTCGGATGAGAAGAGAAATGGACAAAGAAGAAGAAGAAAAAGAAGAAGGCGAAGAGGTGGAAAAAACAATAAAAAAGACGCAGGAGGTAGAAAGAAAGAAGAAAAATGGATTGGATGGATTCTTGAATCCTCTTCTTCTCACTCCTTCCATTATCGTATTATATACATTTGATTACATTTACTATATTTAGTTAGCATTTCAATCTTCTTTCGATTCATTCATTTCTCTCTTCTTTCTTCACACTCCTGAATTACTTTCTGTATATTCTTTCTCAATCTGTTTCGTCTTTTTCTTCTCTCTTTTGCTTTCAAACTACACGGCTCCGTTTCGTTTCACCGTGGTCTCGCACGAATCCTCGTCATCCTTCTCCCTTGCCGTCCAATCCGAGGAACGTTGCGTCACTCGTCGAGAGTGCCCGTTAACGGGACGAGTCAACACTTGTTAGTGTAACAACACGATTAATATGTAAACTCGCGCACGCGAAATTGCCTGTCTATAGCGGCTAGAATGAAACTGGTGTAGAAGTAGTCGACGCACGAGTTTAGACGAAAGTTTTTCCACTATTGTAAATTACGCTGATTCCCGAGTTGTCAATCTAGGCGGACCACGCGTTTCGCTGTGATCGTCACACCATTAACTACGGAATATAAATGGTCGTTCGTAATGAAAACTGTTGGCAATGAAACTTTGTAGAATTTTGAAAATTACCATCATCTACATCAAATTACAGCATTTCTACAATATATCTCTGTTAGGAGATATTAAATCATTTAGTAGTAACGAAAGGAAAGGGAAATTCTTCGTTACAAGAACAAGTGTTTTTTCCGATCGCTGTACTAGATTTTCTAAACTGTATTCCACATTTGACTTCTTTTCGAGCAGAATACGCGGGCAATTTTTTTTCGATCGGCTCGCATGAACTTCACCGGACAGAAATATGCATTGTAGAGGGCGGCAGCAGTGAGAGAGAGAACAGTTGCATCTCGCGAAACGCAAATAGATCGATAGATCGATGTAACGGGTGCGTAAACACGCGCGCGGGCATAAGTTTAGCCGCAACGGTGGTGAACAGGGATCGCTTTCTGCGCCGAATTCCCCGTAAAGCTCGACCACAGATATCGGAGGAATTGGAAACTCGTCAATGGCGTTCCAGCCGGGAATGCTACTTTCGTCAAAAAGTGGAAGAATACAACCGACCTCGGCCAGCACGGCCAGCGAGTGGGTGGCAGCATTCTAAAGCTCCTCTCGCAGGGGTGAGAATCACAGCTGAAACGCCCAATTACCAGAAACTAATAACCAACCTCGCCTCTATTTTTAGAGACGAACGAAACGGATATCGAGACGATAGCTCTCGATCTTTCGTGTCGTACGATTCGAAGAAATCAGACATCGAGCAATTCTCCGATTTGTTTGCGACTTCGGAGCGATCATTTCCAGGTAGAGATAAAATTCCAAAGTTCTTCCAAAAGTATAATTTACTTAACACAGAAACTCTACCAAGAACCAATGAACATTTCTGCCTACGACATTTCCCAATATCGACAGTGAAAAAAATGAATCCTCAATTTTTTTCTGCAAAGTAAAATTTACCAATCTGTCAATAATTAATAATGGACGAGCTGATAACGAAACCGTAGACAGTCCAGTCGTAATCTTCTCTGTTAAATATTGCAGAAACATGTCTGCCAATTTCGTGTACTTATTATTAATCCAAATGACAAGGATAGGATTGTGAATTATTTTCAAGCGATGTGAAATGGGCGTTATTGATGCGATAGCGTTATCAGAGCAACCCTGGCGAGAGTGTGAAGGGAAAAGAGACACACGCGTAGACGAGCACGGTGTACTCGTGAATCTACGACGAGATACCTTAAGACGAACACCGTGAAATATTGTCAAACAAAAGTGAGGGGAAGGGAAAAGAAATTGATAAAGAAGAGAAAAGTAAATGGCAAGAAGAGAAACTCGCGATGGTGTTTGTTTTTTCGAAGGATAGGGATGAGGGAAGGTGAGACCGAAACAACGAGCGGAACGATGTCAGCGGGGCAAGCACGTGAATTAAGCGACGCTGGAAATTAACCCCCTTAAGCCACCCTCTAGATTTACCCCAGGTGCTCGTCAGTGTCCGACCCTGAAACCGTGAGCGTCGTAAACTCGCTCGCTCGTTCGTTTTACTGTCGTAAGAGGACTGGCCCTCTGGAATCCCGTGCGGCATTCGAACAGCAAGAATCGTGATTAAACATTAACAGACGCCGCCTTCTTAGGATTCCACGGTCGGTTCGAGATCTTTGTATCTCTGATTCTTCGCGTTCTGGCAACCGTCATTAGCAGCGACCTGCCTCCAGGAAAATTCTCATCCTTTTTTTCTTTTTCAATTTGAATCGATCTTTGTGGAAATGTTTTATTTCTGAGAGAACAACTCAAGGGAGAAAAAGAAAAGATAAATTCCTGGTAGGAAATTATTTTACATGCTAAATGTATTTGGATTTGTTTCGCGTATTTTTGGAATGATTTGATTCAGATGAATTCTCATCGATTAGAATATTTTTGAGCAATGCGAGCGACTTGGAGTGACTTACGTAATTATTAATTTAACGTATTCAGAAGGATTTTTAGTTTTTTATTAAACAAAATATCGACACTGTGCGATTATGATTTACTATTGAGGGTAATATATTAGTACAGTGTCTACCAATCTCTACTATAGAAGTCTACCAATCCTCACTATAGAAGTGTTTGATCAGTCCTACAAAATAAATATTAAAACACGTTAATTATTTAATCAGACGTGTACCACTAAATATATTAACTTTTTCGATTGCATAATTTTTTGAATTAAAAATCAAAACTACTCAAAACTACACGATCAATCGTCCCTCAACATTGTCAAACAAATTTGAACGATATAATTATCCGCGATGATCTATGTTGTTCTTCATTGTAGCAAGCAAGAATGGACTATTCTAGATCGTTTCGCTGTACGCAAGAAATCGTAGAACGATGATCGAAGAAACGGGCGCGGGAGAAGGAAAGGTTGCGGTGGCGCGCGATTCGAAAGATGGGATCAGCAAAGATTGTCGAAACGTGCCAAAAAACAGCGACTCCGCAGATCTCGGTGCAAATAATCGGCGTTACCAGCTTGCAACTCTCTCACGGCATAAAATTAGCCGAAAGAGACTTTGGCAAACAATCATCGCGTTGCTTTGGAGAACGTACAGGCACGAAGGAGGAGTAGAAGAATGAAACCAGTATTTGTCGACCAAGTTTACCGACCATGCTTTTTATCTCTTGTATTTGTTTCCCCCGCGAATGAAAAACCAAACGGCTCTAACTCGTTTCTTACTCCTTACTATCGTTACCTATTGCCAAAGAAAAGAAACAACACGTTGTCTCGACCCTTTCTTGCCAATTCCTCGTTTTTCCAACTTAATTTTCGCCTCTCGTCGAAAATTGAAACAAATCAACGACCGTCGTGTGACTAATACGTATCGTAAGTGTTCAGTTGCTTGTTTGTATAATTTATTCTCAAATGAAGAATCAAACGGCAATTTATTAGCATAACATTATGAACAGTTTCGTAGGATTATACAAATGCAAGTCATGTCATGGATATCACACACACGATGAAAATATTAGTTTTTCACTAAGAAATATCGAGCTAAACCACGGACTATGGAATTATCGGTGTCTATTGCAAAATAAAAATCAGTTATATTATACTTGAATAATTCAACGTTTGAATAATTGCCGGTGTCGTCTGTAATTCAACGACGCTATTCGAGAGTTGAGAGTCAACGTTCCGTTAACGCGACATTTCATTTGCAATTATTTTCAATCGATTCATATCGTCAAATTGTACTCTTTAACATTCAAAGTATTCTTTTGAATATTCGAAGAAAAAAATTGAAAGCTACGCCAAATATGAAATTAGTATTATAACAAGCGATTACTCGATCAACGTTCTGAAACCGTGAAAGAAGAAGCCACGATCTACGACTCCTGTTTATTAATTTCTCAATTATCAACGGACAAATGAATCCTGGAAGCACCGAATCCTAAATGAGGGAAAGATCCTCTCTAGCAGATAGATGCGGGATCCTGGATCACCGATGACCTCGACTTGAAACCATCCTCGGTTGAAACCATCCTCGGTGAAAGCGCGAGGCTTGGAAAGATATTCGAGGGGGGCTGGTTTTGGTTCGGTGGTGTCAGGAGGCACGTGCGGAAGCCGAGAGCTGCAACCAGAGGCCGAGAACAGGACCGAGAAGGAGACGAATACTAGACTGAACGAATGAAAGAACAACCGAGAGAGAGAGAGAGAGAGAGAGAGAGAGAGGCAACTCTGAAAAAGAAGAAGGCGAAGGAGAAGGAGGCAAAAGCGGTTCTCGTGAAAATTACCGGGCCGACTACTACTATACTATACGGCCCTGAAGAGCGCGTCATCCCCTTTAACCGGGGGATTGAATTTTTCCCCGACGTGGAGCTCCTGGCACAGGGTGCGCACGACTCCGACGGCCTGAACCCACCCTAACTCGCCCACCACTCATACCACCCCTCGCGTTTCCTAACAGAGAAAGAGAAAAAGGGGTGGCAGTGGGAGAAAGAGAGGCAGGCCCATCCCCTTTTCACGGACAATAATTCTCCAGTGGTCGCGGAGGGTTGCCCGTGGCAACTCTTCAGCACGCCGGAGACGAGCTGACGAGACGAGCGCGATGAAATTGTCTCCTGCTCTCGCCCACACCCCCTTTCCTACATTCTCTCTCTCTCTCTATCTCTCTCTCTCCCGTTTTCTCTTTCGCTCTCTGTCAGTGTGCTGCTGCTGCTGCTGCTGCTGCTGCTGCTGCTGGTTGTACGTGGTTGTAGGAGGCAAAAAATGCAAGAGCAAGGAGAGGCGGCGAGGGGACAGGCGGGTGAAAAAAATAGAGAGACGGCGAAGGAGACGAGGAGGAGAGGGGGGGAGGGGGCGGAGGGCACGGGGGCGCAAAGTAACGGCCGGTGGGGTGGGTTTCGTTGGGAATTTCGCGTATCTTCGACACCGGGGGTGGCCGCGTTTAATCCTCCCGGCTGTATGCGAGAAGAAAGAGCCCGGCAGGGGTTGCGATTAAGAATCGGCACACTACTTTGGCCAATGTTTTCTTTTTCTTTTTTTTTTTCTTTCTCCTTCTCCTTTTCTTTTCTTTCTTTTAGTGCCGCCGTCAAAGCCGAAATATGTATCGGGGAATGGGGAAGTGAAATGAGAAGGATCGCGATACCGGGGAAGAGAGTGATCTCACGGAGTTATTTGCAGTCGAACTTACTTAGTTAGTTGCAGTCGAACGTGGCATGTATTTGGAAGAGCGATTAGATAATGCAAGCGACAATCTGGTTGGTAAGATTTATAAGAATGGGTCAATTGATTGTGGCTGTAGGACAGTTAAGTAGTACGAGTAGGCATATGTCAGACGCTCATTGAATTTACACTAGTTGCGCAAGTTTCATAGGTAGTTAATTCAGCTTGTAACAAAGAATGAGATGTGCATTTGTTCTCTAAATACAACGTGCTGAAAATATTCTACCGATGTTATAAGTATGATATTGATATTAGAAGACGTATATAGTTTACAGTGTATGTTAAAATATACTATGGTGTCGTTGGCACGTTCGTTGTTGGTTCATTTGTGAAATTGTTCTTATCCTTCTTTCGAAGCAGAACAGAAGCAATTTAACCTCATGAAAAAGTAATCGTAAAATGCCAAACAAAA
The DNA here is from genome assembly GCF_011392965.1 of Frieseomelitta varia. Classification (NCBI taxonomy): domain Eukaryota; kingdom Metazoa; phylum Arthropoda; class Insecta; order Hymenoptera; family Apidae; genus Frieseomelitta; species Frieseomelitta varia. The sequence continues at coordinate 56,052 of NW_025109980.1, read as the reverse complement.
AGATTCAAGATGCAAATGCATATATTTTCTCTCCAATCGAATGAAAAAGAAATAAATTTAATAAATTGACAAGAATGATATCAATAACATTAGAAACAAAGAAATGTATATACGAACGACGAGTTGATCGACTAGTCGGCAAGATCCAAATTGCAATCAATCCCAAATAAACAGCAGTTCACACGTTTGACAGATATTCTTGCCGACGCGCAACCTCGCGCAGAAAGAAACCACCGGCCATCGAATGGGGAGGTTGGATTTCCGAAAAGAAGGGAAAAGAGAAAAAGAGAGAAGCGAGAACAGAGTGAAAAAGCGAGGACACGAAAAGAAGAGAAGAGAAGAGAAGAGAAGAGAAGGAACAAAAAAAAACGTGAGGAAGGAGGCAGATAAAAGGGGAGGATCTTGAAAAGGTAGCCGACGTGTTCGCTTTGACGGATCCCCGTGTCGCCTCAACGACCAAGCGGATTAGCGGCGGATCGTGTGCGTCCGGCCGTAACGAAGCGCTCTTCGCGAACGCGGGCGCCGCCGGTAGCCAGAAAGGAGCTGAACCCCGTGGCTGAAACAGCAGCCCGAGTAAGACGGGAATCGTGTATCCAACGTGTATAATTCGATCGGCGCCCAAGCCTAATCCAATGGAATATTTTGACACTGGTGGCGTTCACGGCTGAACAACGCCGGCTTGTGCCAGAAGATAGATGAAAGGGATGCAAGCACACCGCGGTGCGGTACACGTCCATCGACCTGCTCTCGCCCGAGTCCCTGATTGCGTAGGCCCCTTAATTGGCGACGCGAGAATCGAATTAACTTGGCGGGAAAAGTCCTCGGAGCGGGAACGATGGAAATTATATACAGAAATTGAGGCTGCGGCGGTGATAGTTGCAAAAGAGAGAGTGGAACACGTGTGAGATTGATCGACGGACGAACAACCTAACGGAAAAATGTAACAGTTGGAAAACTCCACACTCCCCAGACACATATGCATGCCGCAGACACATGAGCATGTATGCGCGAGAGATCTGCGAAACGAACGAAGGATATATCCAGTATTTGGTAGAAAAGGTTAACAACCGAGAGCAACACGTAGCGAATGTAAACGCGGCTAGAAACCGATTAACCAACCTGGTCGGGGAGGGGAGAACCCGCGGCGAAGCTCCTTAATTTACCCACAAATGATCATACAGAAGCGAATCAGCATTGCGGGCTTCTTCCATATCCATTTCGCGTAAAGAGCTTAACGAGGGGATTACAGGCGGTACTATCGGATCGCGACAAAAGGGAGACGCGTCGCCGATTTGATATGGAACGCCCAGAGGAAGCGCACAGCCAAGAGGATGCACCGGCACACCAGCCTAGAACACGTGTGCTGCCCGATTGCTCCGCACTGCGTATGCGCCATCATCACCACGTACCGTTTAACGCACAGAGCTTGCGCTATCGGCCGACTGTTCGAAACCGGCACCCAGAGTCCGTCCGTCTCATGTCTCTGCCAGCACACCATTTTTTTGACAACCGCTGAACATCGTGTCACCGTTTCTCTAACCGTTCGCGCGCACGGTTCGAGCTGCTCGCGTGAAGTGAGCTTGAACACCTGCGGAAACTCTTCACGAGTTGGCGAGGATCACACACCGTCTTGTTCAAACACTCATTCGGCAAATTTTGAAAAATCTTCGCACGTTGTACGAGATATTGATTCACGATATTGGTTAACCTCGTGCACTTGCGAGCACCAGGCGAAACTGATTTCACCGTTCATTCGAATGAACTCGTATGGGTGTTGAATAATTGGAATTGGAATTTTATTTCTTCTGCCGGTTTGGTTGCTGTGTTTTACACGCATTTCGAAAGATTTTAAAATTTCTATCGTATCCAAGTTTCAAAATTCGTCGCACAACGTCAGGTCGTTAATCGTACGTTTTTATTTCGCTGTTCGTTAATTTCTAGAAATTGAAGTATGAAATCGTCAACAAATTATAATTAACATTGAACATCGTTTCTAATATACTTAATTTGAAATTAATATCATAGTGAGACTGGACGGTCATAAATTTTTATATCATCAAAGATCTAAATTATTATACCATTCGCATATTTAACGTATAAAATGATTCCACGGGTTTCGAATCATATTCATAAAAATGAAATCCACAGACTACTCGCGATCACGATTGATCAAGTTTATATAAATAAATCTAACAGAGTGTGCTCGCTATACGATATACACGTGCGATCGAATTTTTTGAAATTACTTTTCTAAAAATACGAACATCACGTGCAACATGGTCACACTGATCAAGACTGAAATAAATCTAACAGCACGTACGTGAACGTTCATCGTAATGGTCATTTTTCAAATTATTATCCAAAAAGCATAGAGGACCATCGTTCGGACGAAGAATCCAAGAATTCTCGAAAGAACAATCCGAGCCCCCCCCAAAACGAATTCTTATCTCCGAATGTTCCACTTTTGTTAACGATTGAACGCGATAGTTCCATGGCGTCATCTCTTCCTTTTCTCTTCTCTCATCCCCCTCCCGCCTGCATCCACCGAGTCGCGTCTGCGGACGAGGTGGAATCATGGGGTGGTTCAGAGAGAGGAAGAGAGACGAAGAGAGAGAGAGAGAAAGCTCCGAGGGAGGCATAGGACAATACTATCTCCGCTGACTCAGTTTATGGCTGATCATTCGACCCTGGCTCTCTCTCTCTCTCTCTCTCTCGTTTTGTCCAAGTGTTTCCGTCCTTCTGTCTCCTTTTCTCTCTCCCTCTCCCCCTCTTTACTCCTTCTCCCATATCCTCTCTCTCTCTCTCTCTCTCTCTCTCTCTCTCTCTCTCTCTCTCTCTCTTGGTATATAGATATGTACATACGTATAATATATAGCGGCGCACACTGTCGGGCCACGCGTGTGTGCAGAAATATGTAGACACCCCCTGCGCACATAGCGCGCATGTAAGAACGTCTACAGGGTGAGGCGTTCGAAAGCTAGCTGGACGCGTGTTCCACGATCGTGAATTTTCGAATTTTCATTTTGATTCGGTTTGCTGTACGACTCTCTAACACCTAATTCATTTCATTCAAACCCACGCTTGACCGATACAAGTTTTTCTTCCTCTCGTCTTCCTTTCGAAGGGAGGAACGTAACTAAAATAAAATAAAGTCTAAATAGAAATTTCATTTTCGTCCGCTAAATATCATAAACGATCTTGGATGTTTTTATACATTTGCACGTTCTAATAGCAATCCCGATATTGATAATGATCCATTTGCTTAGATGATGGTCGGTCGTTGTAGCGAAAAATTAAATTAACCACTTGCGCTGGCTGACTGATTGCGGACCATAACGAGTGACCGAACCGTATACAATAATTCGTCGCTTTCTTTTTCAACTCGTCGGTACGAGTATATCACCGGATAGAAATTATTGAGAAGTAATAGATTTATCATTTGTTTTGCCTATTTTGTTTTATTTAAATATATTTAAAACTGAGAAAATATTACAATTTTGGGACAAAATATTGTCGACGTGCATAGCAAGAGGTTAAGCACGAAATACTTAAGCGAAGGTATATCCGAACATTTCGTCTCGATTTTTGCAACTTTATACATCACAAAATATACACTATCTTCCGATAATGTATAAATATTAATAGTAGTGCATCTCACGTGATGATGACTCGCGGAGATCTTTTATGAATCTATAAAACACTCTGCAAAATCATCTGATGTATTTCTATTCTCTGTCTCTTGAAGTTTTTATTTACTTTTTTCTTTTTCTTCTTTCAGAGTAATTCACAATTCACAATCAATGGAAGAGGAAGGAAGGAATCGGAAGAGAACGCACGGGCAACGTTAATTTGTTTAATTCCGCCGTGTCAACGACAGGTGTCAATCGTACGAGTTGTCGGTACACAATACTAAACACTCGTATTTAAACCGGTTGTGCATAATTCATGATCAGCAGCGCAAATATCGCGGGAGCTTCAGCCTTTAAGATCGTCCGAACGTGGATAGGAAATCGTGACAGGCAGACAGACGCTCATGAATTATTGCTGTACTCTGTGCACACGACCTATCTAAATTTAACGATAATAAGGCGCACTCGCATCGACGCATAGCAATTCTGCCGAAGGTTTAACAAACAAAAAACCACACGAGATTCTTCTAACCTTCCACCGTTCAACTCCTTTGCATTTCGTCTCGTATTTTCTATTATACGTAGGCTCTGTTGCGTAGACTCTATATTATATTACATGTGAAATATATTGCCATAAAATATATCCCATTTGTATTAAAGTGTCTTCATTTTTTAAGCAATAATTTCTTCTTCTTCTTTTTTTTTTTTTTTTTTTTTTTTTTTTTTTTGTTTCAAGACATCATTAAAATACAACCATCTGTCCCTGAAGGCGTATTTTCTTTTTATCAACTGTCCCTGTTATGCGCAGTAATTCTTGTTTTAAAACATTACACTACAACGTAACTATCTATCCTTGAAGTTTTACTTCTTTTTTATCAAACGTTTTTTTCTTCGCCACGAGTAATAATCCATGTTTCAAGACGCTATTAAAATATAATTATCTATATCCTTGAAGTCGTACTCGTTTCACAAACAGTATCACGCGTTTAGTAGATTATTACTACAGATAGTAATAATCTACGAAATATATTATATTCCTTGTATCATATTTCGATAACAGTAACTTCACATTTATTTCATTCTACACCGACAACAATAAGATCTTCGTGCCTTCGTGACACTTTGTAGCTTCATTAATCACGTTCAGGAAAATTCGATGGTTCCGACTGTTGCTCTTGTCAAATATAATTCCTAATTTCCTAATTTGTCTTTTTAAAAATATGCTCACTGCAACGTGACTTGACGAATTAAATTTCTCATCTCGATTACCATACACATTTTACGAACGTGTTCTAAAAATAGTAACGTACTATTAATAAATATATATATACTATAATACTATACTACTATACTATAATATATATATATATATATATATATAATATTATATTATTATATTATTACATTATATATATATACATACACATATAGTTTATATATTTATGTCACTTTCGTACATTTAATATATCGACAAAAAACACATCTTCCAAAATTACACTTGTCTCTGAAATCTACACAAGAGAAGACAGCAAAAAAAAAAAAAAAAGAGAGAGAGAATTAACCACTCTTAGGGGATGAGACGATATCAGGAAGCCGTATTACAAGCGGCCGAAGACAGCCGACACCTTTGGGAAAAAGTTGAGCGCCGTGGACATTTCGACGACGGCGACACGCAGGCACGGCGAAACGTGTGGACGCGGCTTAAATCGATCAGGCGGCCTAAGAAACACGCGGGCTGGTGCATAGCCCGAGGGACGACGGCGAGCAGCGGCATGCAACAGGCCACTAGCTTCGTAGAAAAGAGGAGAGAAGACCCCCTCGTCCCGCCGTGTAGAAAAGACTGTTTGGATCAAAGCACTTACGACGACCGGGTATTTATGCCCAAGCTCCTTACACGCCAGTCCTTTTCGTCGCAGGATAAAAACGCGCGGCCATTCATCGGGCGAGTATCGCGGAAGTTAATTATCGCGGCTCGTTTCTTAATTAAAACTGGTCTTACTACGAAGTGTAACGATAAGTGAGAAACTTTTTCAACGCGAGGCCGTTCACTGTTCCTATTTTTTTTTTTTTTTTTTTTTTATTTTCGCCTTCCACTCCGCACACTCTGACGCGCGAACGTCCTTCCTTTCGGGGAAGTTCGATTAACTTTCGCCGACTTTCGCGCGCTTTCGCACGAAAATTTGGAGCGTTTCGAGATTTTTCTTTTTAAGAGAAATTACCACTGCCTTTGGTGGATTTCGTTTAGTGATATTATTTTTTATACTGCCAGTTAATTATGCACGTGCTACATTCTATAATTTGTACTATAATAATCAAATTATTGACATTGAAATATATTGATATTGAAATATACTTTGTTCTAATACGCGCTTGCATTAATTTCTTGTACTTTCAAATCGTTCGTATCTTACAGTATTAATAAAATTCCAAAATGTTTCGTACGTCGAGAATTTTTTGTTCTAAAATTGCAATATTTTTCTCAGTTTTAAGTATACTTAAAATAAATAAAGTATATTTATATATTAATATACAAACATATAAAGTATATTTATAAGTTATTAATATAAAAATATATAAAGTACATTTATAAGTATATTTAAAATATAATATATAATATAATATATAAAATATAATAATAATATAAAATATAAATGTATAAACCAGGCGAAACAAATAATAAATTTATTGCTTCTCAATAATTTCTATCCAATGGTATCGTACCGACGAGTTCAAATCGAAAGCGACGAGTTATTGTGTACGGTTCGGTCGCTCGTTACGGTCCGCAATCAGTTAGCCAGCAGTTAGCAAGTGGCTGAACGCTCGAACACTTTCGCAGAAACGTGAAAAATATATCTTCAATCACCGCGAAACCACTCAGGGAAGTCTCTCCGCTTGATTTTCCAAAGCGACCAATCATCCAAGAGAACAGCGAACCCTGCCGCGAAACAAAAGTTCGAGCAACCCGTTGTCCAGAGCGCCGGTTGTATTAAACATTCCTCGATTACGCTCGGGTAATGAAATCTCAGAATTGAATTTCTTTCGACGGAACCGTGCAGGGCACCTGCAAAGGGACCGTGCAAGTTTATCATAATTTTCCTCGGGAATAATTTTCTTCGCCGGGGCACTTCGAGCAAAGACCAGAGCTAACCCAATAACCGTGGAATACATGCCGTAAAGAGAAAGAGGAGCGACACCGCGGCCAGCGTGTCCTTTTCACCCCGAGTTGCGCGTAATTGCCCAGGGCTAACGAAGTTAGTGGTCTGCGGTCACGATAATGTCAACTTGACAACCTTCGATAGAGGACCGATCGAGGCCTCCCCCCGGTTGTATCTGTGTCGCGATGTCCGCGCCAATCTTTTCAAAGAGATAGAGAGAGAGAGAGAGAGAGAGAGAGAGAGAGAGAGAGAGAGAAAAGGAACAACAAAGGGACAACAGTTTCCCTCTTTAATTCCTCATTAGCAATCCATCAAATCGTTAACTCGAAATTCTAGGGAACGCTTCCTTCCCCCTGGCCAACTTTTTTTCCCTCCTCTTTGCAACTTCGAAAGCGAAAGTTAGCCAGACTATCGGGTTGCTCGGAGAGCTGCCTTTTTTTCTTCACCCCGTGGCTAAGGGAGGCTAAAGAAAATTTCAATTTTGTTTCGTGGGACTTGTGTATGGGATTAGTTGTTGGTTATTTTGCCACTGCCATCTTATGCATAGCGATATTCTTACGCATACGTTCCCGTATATATTTCTACAATATGTTGTATTTATGTTCTATTAATTTCTATGTATTTTGTCGAAGAAATTCACTGTGACTGTTGTGAAAAATATTTTTTACTAATTGTTATCAATTATATTCGTTCGCTAGCTCGCTAATTTCGAATTTGTTTCTTCTTCTTTCTCTTCGAGTAATTATAGCGTTGATTGAAAAACTTTCAAACATTTCCCTCCGATTATTATATCCAACAGCGTAGAACCTGGCGTCTGAATTACCAGAAATTCCAAAATCAGTCTAATCCCAATCCGAACAGCCTAATATTTCACTGTACATTCCCTACCATAAACCTACACGAATCTATTAAGATGAAAAAGAATATTCTCAAACTTGAAATCACGAGAAGAAAAAGAAGAAAAAAAATAAAGAAATCGAGCAACGAGGCCAACGCAGCCTGCGAGAGCAGGCAGTTCGAAAAAGACAATCCCCAAAGGTCCCGGACGGAGGATCGCGCAATAATTTATCGAATCCGTCATAACCGCGCGATAATTTATCGCGAAATTATGCAAACCGCGTGGGTGTGGCGTTCGATCAGGCAACAGACCGGGGAAAGAAAGAATGAAAGAAAGAAAAGAGGGAAAAAGGACAGGAGGAAGAGAGAAACAACGACTAGGAAACCGCCTGTGTGTTCGACTGGTCTCGGCTGGCATCTCGAGACGAGCTGAAGCATAACCGGCTTTACGAACCCGGCTGTATTTATGTGGTTTTATAACTTGTTAGGTTACACCCACCTCTTAGTCGATAGATTTTCCCACTGACTGTATAAGACGCATACGTGCACTCGATACATGAATTCGAGAATCTCAGGGGAGAAAAAGGGACGATGAAAAAAAGAGAGAGAGAGAGAGAAATAGGGGAGAAGGAAAGAGGTTGATTCGGGGGTGGAAAACGAAAGAGAAACGAGAAAAAGAGTATTCTTCTATCAGGAAGAAATTTTCGAAACGGTGTTCCGTAATTGTTGTCGTTAGGGATATTTTTCGGCGGATATAAACCGGAATATCACTTCTACTTGGAACGACGTTAACGCAATTATTCCGTTGTCGTTTGACAGTTGATTTTGTGCGCGGAATGCACGAAATTTAAATAAATGTTATCGATTCGAGTTGCGTCAACTGTGAAACGCATCAGTCGTTTAATGAAAATTAAATTAAACTCGAACAAACGATTGACAATGATCCCAAACGCATCCTAAACGAAGAAAAATCTGTCGTCAGACAATTTTGTTTGAAGCACGTTTGAAGAAAACAGTAATGAAATCGAGCAAATCGGCCAAGTGGTCTCTAAGTGCAAATCGCCTTAATCGCGATTTCGTCAAGTGTCCGGCGATTTACGAACGAGAGAGCGCAAGTACATACTTGGAAGTCGATCGAAGCCGATCGACGCGCGGCCGTCGAGATAAACGATAAACTATAAAGTCACCCAGATATTTTATGCGGTGATATTGACCCAAACGAATGCTCCGGCGCTGTCAAAGCACGGATCCACCAAAGGGGGTGGCGAAATATTTTTTCGGGCTCGTTGCCAATTGCTGACGTGACCATCCACTGTGTCAGCAGTGCACGTCAGCGGCTACGTTGCACGAACAGGAAATTTTCGTCGGTGACGAGAGAACCGCGGATCTTTTTCCCCTTTCGTTTCTCCTTTTTGTTTTTTTTTTTTTTTGTTTCTTTTTTCTTTTTACTTTCAGTCGATCTCGTTCAAAATACGAACATCGACAGCTCTGCGATCTAGTATCTTCGAATCTTCGAGTCTCGTCGAGTTTTTCGTGTTTTTTCTTCGCGAAATTGCGGCGAGTATGGTATACATCCACGAAGTGCGTTTTGAATTATCGTCCAATGGTTCTTCGACAATGCGCAGAATATTCAAGCTCGTTATTTCTTCTTTCAAAATTCGTTGGAACAGAATAGAATCGGGTGTTTCATGATTTCACCCTTCGCTTTGCGTTCCACGACTTTGAGTTTCCACGCTCAAAGGAAACAGAGCGTTTCGTACTTGTCTCGATCGCAATCGGGTATTAATTTTTCGCTCGATTTTTCTCACTGCAACAAAATCGTCGTGTACACTCCGAAATTCCGACAAATTTGTTTCAATTTTACATTACGTCGAGACATTCACTGCGAACTAATAGACAAACGCAACGAAACTAAGCAAGAAAATCATCACAGAGAAAAACTGCATCGATATTTTGTAATAATAATTAATTTGAGCAAGTGTCCAGTGATTTATGGACGAGAGCGTAACTAATTCGCGGCGTGATAGTAACGAGAGCAGAAACTCTCGGAAGAATAAAATATCGGAGGGAAACGAAATAAGAGGTGCGCAGGATGGAGGAGAAGTCCCTCGGAATAAAAGGACGGAAAATCCGAGGGAGAGAAATCGAAGGAAGACGCGCAAGAGGTACAATGAAAATGAAGGGAAAGAAGAAAAAGGGAAAAAAGGAAGAGGAACCGTGGAAAAGGAGTAAAAGGGTTCTCTCTGGAATTGAAGAAGGAAGGAACAATAAACAGAGAGCGAGAGAGAAAATGAATGAAAGAGGGGAAAATGCGAGAAGCAGAGAAAGAGTTCGAGAATAAAGAGACGGTGGGGGAAAAATGTAAGAGATCGAAGGAGAGGAGTGAATGCAAATGTGTTATTTATTACGTGTACGAAATGAACACTTCTTATTTCGATTATAGGAGAATCTCTGTTTAAACTTTACTTACTTGTACCAAAAATTTCTGTCGGTACTCGATTAAACGAATCCTTGCTTTCAACTTGAATTTCTATTACACGAACTGAAAATCGCTATCAGTCGTTCGTATCGGTTTCCTACACTCCTTCAAGTTTCTATTTTTGGCAATTTCGAGCAGTCGAAACGAACGAACGTGGTCTAGTGGCCAGGTTCGATTCGTCAGAAGGGAATCATTGATAATCTAACACGCGCAACTGGAAACGTCTAACGAGGCCCCGTGCCTCGAGGAGTGCTAATGACATTAGCAAAACTGTCAGCGATGAGCTAGAGGCTGTAACCGTGGCCTCCCTCCACCCACCCCGCCCCCTCCCCCTCGCTCATCGCCGGTGTAAATATTTATTCACGTTGATGCCGCATAAAATTGAAAATCTTCATAATGCGGGGCCACCGCGGCGCATACTAAGTCTCGTATTAGCATACATCGCTTAAATCTTGATTCGTGTTTACGCGTGGCCTCGCGCTACGAAAACACAAACGCCTTTCAGCTATTATTAGTATGAGAAACGGAGAAGTAACGTACAGGGATTTTATTTAATGAAACCTCCATTGTCTGGCCGCCTTGTCTGATCCAATTAGGAAATTATTAGCGAAACAAATTGAATCGTGTCAAATCTGATAGCGGAGAATATACGTACGCAGGTACGTAGGTATAGCTTGCGATTGTTTCGACAAGGTGTTAAGAAATCGATGAAAATCGCCACCAGGATATTTCTAGTCGTTCGAACGAAATATTCATCGTGTCGTGATATTATCATAATTTTCGCCAGGCGTATCGTAATTAAGTCATAAAAGTTGCGAGCTACACGATGTGCAATGATTTATATATTCGTGTTTTTGCGTTTCTGTATCAGCAACCGTTTTGTATAACTTCCAACTCGGTATAGAAGGTCATCGAGTCGTTTTTATTATCAATATAACAAAGAGTATAGAATAATCCATCCCAAATTAAATTCAAGACACGATTTCCAATGATTTAATTTAACAAGAAGAACAACTCTCAATCTATGATTTTCACAGAGAATGCACTTTTTGCGACACAAAGGCGCACATTTATGAAACAAATCTCTGTATCATCAAGAATATAATTTGTAATAACATTCGCGCACGGCCTAATTACGTGCAATACCGTAAAGATTCGACACCCGAAACGATTCGTATCCGTCAACTCTACGAGTTCTATCGGAACGCATTCGATAACATTGGCGATGAACGTTCTCTCATAAATCACGCGACGCAGTGTCCGCCGATAAAACATATCGTATAAGCAAGTGCAGCAATTTGCAAACAGTAATTGCGCGTACGTACGTGCACCAGGTCCAAAGATGAAAGAAAAAAACGAAATCAATTCGAGCGATGATTCGTAGCTCCTGCTTAATCGTTATCAAAGTATCGACGGACCTGTACTTCTCTTCCAACGCGACGAAATTTCCCTCGCAAGGTTTTCGAATACGGATTGACCGTAATAATAAAATGACAACTGAGACGAGTGAGAACCACTGGCGGTGGTACTGCACGACAAGTGCATCGCTCGCCGTGTGTGAGTGCCACGTTTACACATGCACACACCTTCCTGGCGATGTTCCGTGTACGTGCACGAAACGAGTTGGTGCGCGTAGCATGCACTCGTGTCGATGTGAACGTAGAGTCACCGACACTCCTGTCTCGTCCTTCTATGTTACACAGGGTGTTTCAAAAACAGGCGATCGAAAATTCAACGCGATCCTCGGATGCTCCTCGGTGTTGAGAAAATATAGAAGAATTTGAGAGTGGGACTGAACTGTATTACGAATTGAGTAACTTGTTGTCTAAGATAGATTCGAGTACAAAATACATCGGTGCAATAATAATGATTGATTTGAGTCACTTGCGTTTTGAACGAATTCTTCTATTGTGCGGCAACAATTCAACACGTTCTTCGATTCGCAGGGAAGAAAGAGCCGAGAGCAAAAACGTTTTCATTTCCTGAAGAGAATTTCGCTTTCGGCAAATGCAACTCCTACCGCGCTAAAGTCACGGCACAGTTTCAGAAACACACCCGGTACATCCAGATACAGCCATGTATAATAGTATAACTTGCAGACGGTATATAAACATATTATATAGAAAGACGAGGGGTGGGGTAAATACAAACAGGGTGCCCTAAAAAGAAAATAAAAGACTCGGGGGAAGGGAGGAGAGCGAAAAAAAAAAAAGATAAGATTCGTCGAGAGTAGGTTCCTCTTTCTCTTCCTTCTCTTCACTTGGCTCTCTCTTAATATCCAACCAAGTAACACGCCTACACGCTTGGCAAAAGAGTTACCTCCAGAATAAAGACAGACAGAGAGAGAGAGAGAGAGAGGATATAATTGCGCGATCGATAAATTCTCTGAACATGCATCAACAACTCCATTTTGCACAAATAATGTATATTTCCGCTAATGAAGTGCCTTCGCTGCCACTGGCCTACCTTGTTTCCCTGTAAAACATTAATGCACACTGTCGTAAACCGTTGCCCTCATTGCGAAAGGTGGAGCACAGGGGTTGCATGGGGCACGCCGAGGACGAAAAATATAGAAGGACGAAAGAAAGAAAGAAAGAAAGAAAAAGAGGAGGGGAAAAAAAGAAAACGAACACGAGGGAAAGAAGGAAAAAAAGATCGCACACGCGCGTACTAGGAGTAAATACCGTGTTTTTTTGAAACGCAAATTGTACAGGTCGACCGGTACTCCGAGCGAGCAATTAAATTCTATCAAAAAACGCGAAAGACTCCTGGCGTGATGTGCACGGGGGTGAAATAGATGTTGCAGTCCGTCCGTCTTCTTCAACGTTCCTGCTGCGTGTATACAACGTTACGTAGGGTTTGTCGAGTGAATGTCTTTCAACGTAGATGTCTTGCGTGAATCTTCTTTTACGTAATCCTTTTTAATAAGAATTATCTCTTTAACGGGGGTGAATTTTTCTTTCACGTCTTGGGTAGATGTACGCAGAACCGTCACGAAGAACTGCCACTTGACCTGTTTCAAGATTCACGATTTCGGGTGACACGTTTCTTGTTCAAAGGTACCTTCGAACATTCGTCATTTATCTAACGAAAGAAAACGATTGTACAGAGTTTTTCAATTATGTAGTGTAAGATTATTCGCCGTGTTTCTTCAAATTCTGGAGACGTAACAATCGTTCCCAAGAGTTTTGAAGAGAGTGTGCATAAGTAACTGCGACAGGTAAAATTATTTACGAAAATGGGAAGAATTATCTGTATCTTGATATGTTCATTATTTGTGATGTTCGTTGTTTATAATGCTGTATGCATTGTAAAGCTTCACATGCACATGGGTTTGCACGTGTTTCCTAAAAAAGGAACCTGAATCTATTTTAACCATTCAGAACTATGATTCTATGTAGCCTACGTACCCTTCTACATAGTATAAGCTATATATACCAAAATTTTATCTTCTCTTGAAAGATACCTAAAAATGGAACCTAGTAACCATAACCCTCCAGAAGATATTTGAACACAACCGTACTAATTTCCTGGAAGGTATCTACATCACTAATAAAATTTTATCTACTCGTAAAGGTTTAACCTTCTCTTGAAAGATATCCAAAAATGGAACCTGATAAACATAAACCTCCAGAAGATATTTGAACATAACTGTACTAATTTCCTAGAAGGTAAAAATGGAAAGGTATCCAAAAATAGAACCTGATAAGCATAATCCTCCGGAAGATATTCGAACACTATTATATACGTACTAATTACCCAAAAGGTACCTAAATCTACATACATCACCAATAAAATCCTGTTCTAATCTTCTAAAATTGTATTGTACGACATAAAATGAAAGATTTTAATTCTTATCTGGCCTTCGCTTAAAAAAATCCACGTGAAAAATGAAATACTTGAAAAAGATAACCAGAACCACGATCAGGATACCAACTTAAACAATCTATAATAATTCGTACCCAATCTTCCTACAAAATCTCCAACCAAAAAAAAAAAAAAAAAAAAAAAGTCACCAAAATTTCCAGAGCGTACGCAAGTTACGCGCACCGTTTTCGCAAGTTTTCGTGAGAAGCGAGGCCACGCGTGCACGAAAGAGCAAAGATTGACAGTTTACAAAATGTATTCCAGGTTCCACTATTCGGTGACTCACCCTGTATATGTACCAGGAATAACGCATGTATACATAAAGCCATAGATACGTGGACCAACACGCGGCCGTACATAATGTGATATAACACACGTAGCCGGGCTCGGTACATACGTGCGCGTGTATGCGTGTAGGTGAGGGATGAGAGAAAGGGCAGCGGGGACAGGGGGCGAAAGAGGTGGGAAACGAAGAAGGTGGAGGATGAACGAGGAGGGGGAGAGAGGGGGGAGGCGTACAGCGGGAAGGGGGTGGTGGAAAGGAGGAGGAGGAGGAGGTGGTGCACGGCGAAAAGCCGCGGCGAAACTATTGTCCGGCGATGTATTAACGAGCAGCGATGCTATTGACGTGGAATCGGTCCGAGCGACGGAAAAAACCAGACAAAAAGACCAAGCTGGATCCTCAGCCGCGTGGAAAAAACGCACCGGCGAGTGTGCACACGATTTGTTCGCTCGAATCTCTCTTTCTCTCTCTCTCTCTCTCTCTCTCTCTCTCTCTCTCTCTCTGTCTCTCTTCTTTCTCTTTCTTTCTTTTTATCTCTTGAAGAGAACATCAAGGATCGAGGGATCCAAGGAAGATCCGATCATTCCAGGAATACGTAGCGGTCTAAGTTAATTCACCTTCCCGTGTCGAACTTCAAATTATTTTTTTTTTTTTTTTTAGGTCAAGTTATATACAATCATTGGTTCGTATTGGTTGGTGGATGTATATCAAACATCGCTCCGAATTAGGTATATCATCATTCTGACATTCGTCGGATCATTCCTCGAATTCGAAATCCCAACCGACTGAAAATACGATCCGTCCGAATTCCACTGTGCTGCGACTGTAAAATTCTTCCTCCTCGCCGTCGAGCGAGGAGCCCGTCGAAAGATCGAAACTTTTGCAATAACAAACGCTAGTAGATAGTGTTTTACGAGGAGCACAAACAATCCCGGACTCGTCAAACACACGCGTACCTACCTACCGTGCACGTACACTTCAAACAGTGGGGTATCGATCATCTGAAAATACTCGGGGAAAAAAAGCTTAAAGTTTAATATTCGCAAGATTGTAAAAATGCTTTTTGTTAATCAAAGTCGGGGGCTGGGAGCGCAATCTTCCATCGAGCTGCCCTTTCGAGAGAATAAAATATTGCAACGAGCAGCGAGCGCACGAACGACAGAAAAACCGGAAAGAGGGACAATAGTTGTCCCGGGCAGAACGGGTCGAGGTCCCCGGGAATGCGGACGAATTCATCGCTGCCTTTGGCTTGGGAACTTCACCGTGTTCCGTGTTCCTTCTAACGATTTTCCATATTTTCCGCCGCGACACCGAACGGCCAGAACTGTCTCGAATTCTGTATATATCACGCTTTTACCCGGCGTTTCGAAATTTTTCTCCGCGACTCGTCTTTTTCGTCGACGCGCCGCGATCGTCGCGAAACAGAAGGTTTGAGGAGGCTCTCCCCGGTTGAACGTACCGATGACGCATATAGGATTAACAGATGACTAATCACCAGCATTCGTTCTTCATTTTGGCTCTTTCAACATTGGCCCAATAATTTAAAATTTTTCCAATTTCGAACAACCGTAGTCAGAATATTTAAAAAAAAAAAAAAAAAAATATGTAATGTTCAGGAAAAATCCTTGTACACTGCTTTTTATTCAACTTAATTAGGACCTAACAACTGAGTAAATAACGTTCATCTCAATTAACCTCTTGCTTTACGATTTTCTTTTTCAACCTTCTCATCGGACAGACATTAGTTATTGTAATTAGTAACCTCGTGTCAGATGTAAATTATTGGGATGTACGTGCATTTATTCAGTTTCGATCCAACGAATTTAAATTTAAAATCAAAAGATTATATTACAATGGTTGTTGCAACTATTTCCTCAAGTGCAATGTTCAAAGTAAAATTCTCCAAAAGACACAAATATACGCGAATCAACGTATGTAGTTACAAGGGATTAATTTTGATCCACTATCTCTCCGACCGAAAAGAGAGACTCGACGATACTCGGCAAAATTTTAATATCCTCCCCTGGAAAAAAAAAACTGCCCGATTTCTTCACCTGAAGCGTCACGTTCCTCCAGATTAAATTCACCTTCTGCTCCGTTTCGTTTCCACGAAATTGTTTATGAAATTGAAGTTCGAATTCTTATTGGAGACTCTCTCCTCTGTTGATCTTAGCGAACGAAATCCAATTGTGGCGCAACTGATCGATATTTCGCGCGCGATATATGCATATATATATGTGTGTGTGTGTGTGTGTGTGCATGTGTGTGTGTGGGACATCGAATGTGAAAAATTTCGCCTAAAAATACAACGAGTTCGTGCAACGTGACAGATACGTGCATATAAGCGTCCGCGAGTAGTCTCGCGTTTCGCGAATATCATCGCGCCTTTTGTCTCGCAAGGCCGACCTCGCGCGGAATATTTCCTCGCTCGGACATTAGAATGGCAAAGCAGTTCTACAAAAATCAAACAACTCGTTGTAGTGGCGTTATCGTAGGATCGTAGGATCGTAGCGACGAACTAGAGTCTCGCGAAAATTCTATTCTTCCACGGGCAAAAGCAAGGGGACTTGCTCGAGGAAAGTTCGGCTCGAGGTCACGGAGTACCAACGGTAGAACTTCGCTGTAGATCGAACCGAAGAAGTCTCCACCAGTTTCCGCCGCTATTTAGTACTTTTTTCTCCCCCGTGTAATGGGAATTCGCGTTTAAATAAGTAGATTCGGTCGATGGAAGTTCATTTAAGTTATCGAGGAGCAATACTCCGATACGAAAGTTTTTCTTTTTCAATCAATTTACATCGCTCAGGCCCGTCCTCCATTAAGGATTAACGTAACACTTTATTTGCGATTCCTCCTCCCGATCAGATTTCTATTGTTCCAACGTTATTACGATTACGAAAAGAACTTCCGTTGGTTCGAGTTGTATAATATTGTGTCAAGGGTTCTACTCGTTCGAATTGTGATAAATTGTTAATTAACTTGATTCTTAAGTGATTGATACATATGCCGCGATTAACACGCGGCTGTATTCTTCTCGTTTAGTTTTAGGATTAGATGTTTCTGTCAGCGTTTAGAGTGTTAAGTATTGTTCATTTTACAAACAAATCACACACAAACTTTCTTCAACTTAGAGATACAAATAAATAAATATATTTGTATCTTTTCAACCATAAAATGGCACGTAAAATTTAAAAAAAATCCCAAGTATTATACCAGAACGCTCCAAAAGATTCAAACTCGGTTGTTCTTGCTAAAAAAAAAAAAAAAAAATTTGCATCGATTAAGATCGATCTTCTACCAATCCAACGAATCCTCTCAATCACCTAAAACCCACGTAAACTTCCCCCTACCAACACAAAAACCCGAAAGAATCCTCCTTCGTTCCGCGAGGTTCTCGCGCGATCTCTGCAGATACGCGTACGTGGATACGTACTCGGTTAGGTTCGGCGGATCGTGCGGATCAATCGAAAAATAGTGAGAAGCGTACGACGTAACGGCGTTACGTCTTTCTCGCGAAGGTCGGAATTCGTTAAAGCGCGTGGAAACAAACAAGCGTGAGCAGACGCCGCAGGAGGATGCCAGCAACGCGGAGCAAGAGTGAGAGAGAGAGAGAGAGAGAGAGAGAGAGAGAGAGAAATGGAGGAATAAAGAAGGTGGAGGCCGTGGATACACGGAGGCAGAGAGAGAGAGAGAGAGAGAGAGGTGGAGACAGAGGACGTGGGGGCAGAAAGTACGCGAGGTGGAGGCAGCAGCCACGACGCCAGTAACCAGCAGCAGTAGCAAGAGGGAAAAGAAGGAGACAGGGAGAAGCAACGGCGCAACAAAGGACAATTGTTGTCCCGCCGGGAGCGACGTGAACTTTTGCGCCACGGGACAATGCTATTGCCGCCAGCTTTCGTGCGGACTAAACTTTTACCGGGTTTTACATCGGGATCGGGGCTCTCGTGCTCGTCCTCCGCGGCCTCCCTGTCTTTCTCTCCTCTCTTCTGCCCTCCTCACTCCTCGACGAACCCGGCCACTGGCCCTATCTCTCTTTCTCTTTCACTCACTCACTCACTCACTCACTCACTCTCTCTCTCTCTCTGTCTTCTGCCGTCCTCTTCGTTCACCTGTGGTCGTACGGGCAAGGCCCAACCCGCTTCCGAGAACGCATCTACATCTCGAGAAACCGGCCGAATTTTTATACTTCTAGACGGCGCGGGCCTGAAAACAAAACGACCTCTTTTCTGCCAATTACGGGCCGCGCTGCGGGGAGAAGGGGGCAAGGCAGAGGGTTGAGCCGCGCTAACTGGACGACAGAATGCAAGGGAATAAGAACGTTTTTCCCCCGCGGAGACCGTTCCTGGGAAGCGATCGGGGACTCGTTGCTGGGTGCTGCGGGTCTTGCAGAAATTACGATTGATCGGCTTCATTTTTATTTCTTTTTTTTTTCTTCTTCTTCTTTGGAGGAGGGAATCTCTGAATGACTCGCGATTGGTATCGCGATCCATTTGTTTTAGATTTATAACCCATTTGTATGTCGACAATTATATTGTAAGTCTATAGGAGCACCCTATCAATTTTGTATCAAAATCACGGTTATTTTTATATTATTAAAGATGATATTAAATAATAGAACTGTAATTATTCGAATTATGCCTGTAATTAAAACGGCACGAAATTGATGTGTTAAATATGAAATCGATGCTCCAAATTTTTGGACAATGGCATGTACATCAATTTTCACGTGCTGTACATTTGATTACATATGTATGATAATTTACGTTCAAACGATTTCACTAATCTGAACGTGAACTCCTACCGAACGAGGAATAATAGGCAACTGATTATAAACTTGTATTTATATTTATTGTTCTATTTATATTTGTTTATCGTTATATATTTTTTAAGTAATATAAATTAGCAAACTTACGCTAGGTCGACAATATTATACATTGATTAACAATATAAATTTGCCTAAATATCCCTGGTCTAATCACGTCTCGTTCACTGATGAAATTAACACATTAACATCGTTTTAACGAAGACAAAAATTTGTCTCATACTCTATTCTGTACATGATATATACTACAAAACGGTTTGTCGATGGATCCTCGATCCTAGAGAAATTCGGAAGCGATATCTAAACGGGTCAGGAGGTTTCACCCCGTCTGTTACGATAAGGAAAACGGTGATTACAGCTTTTCAGCCGAAACTCGCTGTGTCTGCGTGGTAATTCCGCTGCCGGAAGCAGCAGCAGCAGCAGCAGCAGCAGCACCGATTGAAATCATACTCTCGAGCATCGGCGAAATTCGAGATGCTTTCATCCGCGAGACGGTGATCGAAGTCCCCGTACACCGTGGAGAATTTAATCAGCATATCTTTGAGCTGTCTATTCATGCGCGGGCTTCTTATTCCACCTCTTCTTGCGTCCTCGACAACGAGCAACCTCTTCTTGCAATACGCACCGATCTAACAATAGCCCGCAGGATATATCTCGGTTAGAATTCGGAATTTCCGATTATTAGTTCTCCAGATCTCGAGGATCCACGGATCTGTAACGCTGTTACGCGATAGGATACACGAGAGGGACGAGAAGAATATAAATAAATAGCCTGCCACGACGTGTACACGATTTTTCATACAAGATTTTTTTCTCTTCTTCGACTTTTCTACGATCAATTACAGAAGTATACACCTTGAGCGGTCAGTTTTGTATACAGAAAATCTGAGACGCTTCAACTAATTAGTTTACTATTAGAGATTCAAGAAAGATATTATTAAACTTGTACAGGAGAACTTTAACGAGGACTCCGAGGATTAAAAGAAGGCAAGGATTTCGTAAGAACGAAAGGCTTTCAACTTCAGTGCCTGCAGATTTCCTTTCATTTTATATTTTTGTCAAACTGATCTAAGCACGAAGAATCTCAGCAAGTGTCTCCTCGACATACAACCCAAATCCATGCGACATGTAAAATACAAATTGTCCTATTGGTTCTAAGAAAAATTTTATATACAGTTTTATATAAATTTCCTCTGTTCAATGAAGAGAAAAGAGAATCTTCATCACTGGGGAATCGACTAATCGTCAACTATCGAACACCAAGCTACCCTAACAAGTTGCTGCGCGAGTACTCTCCAACATCTCACTCCTAAACGTGTCTCTGAGAGCGTATCTGTAGACGTGTCGTAACGGGTGGCGAGACGAGGAGCAGGAGGAAGCGAAGAAAAAAAAAAGAAAGAGGTGACCTGAAAAGTTGAAAAAGCGCGATCGAGCGCCGCGCACGAGAGTCGATCTAAAAACGGACTGTGCACGCGCAAGGACAAGGGATTATTCCGTGAGAGTGCCGGCGGGCTTCCAAGGACGTCGAACATCTCGTCTTTTGTCGAAGCAGCGAAAAGAAGGAGATAATAAAAAGATGAAGACAGTGAAAGAGAAGGAGAAAGAGAGAGAGAGAGGAAGGCGACGAGAGGATTGGAAGAAAAAAGAAGGAGGGGAAGAAAAAAAATATATATATACATATATATATATATATACGTATATTGGAAGGAAACGAGATGCAAATATATTCTGCTGGACTGGGATGAAGTCAACGGGCGAAAGTGCGCAGAAGGTCAGTCTCCATCAGCGACAGGTGATTACATATACGCCGCGAGACACCGGAATTCAAGGTGGAGGTGAATTACCTGGCTAGGGAATTTGAGGTTAGGTCGCCACCTCCTCGGGTTTGACCCTGACTCGACACGGTATCCTTCGCGTGTATCCTTCTTCTCTCGGTGTGTATCCTTGATCGATGATGCGTGTGCACTCGCTGCGACTAGCGATCGGACTGACATCGAATCAATATCGTCATTATCGATATCCGCTCGAAAAATGACGACGCTATATCTATGAAAATACGTATCGATACCCGATTTGACATGTATATATGTATGTAATATACGAATTCAGAAGTCCAACTGATCAACTTCATCTTACGTCTTTGAAGTGTTCAAAATACACGATCAATCCGGGCCACCGTTGACCCAGGACGTTGAGGGTAGCGACGAAGCGAAACATTTCAAAGACAGATATTTCTGGAAATTTTGGCTGAAGCATTATACAAAAATTCAGCTGTGGGTCAAAAGTGACCCGGTATCGTTCATTTAAGTCGGCTATCCGAGGGTTAATATTCTGTATCTTCTCTGAGAAACAAGCTTATTTTATTCTTGAAAATAATGTTTGCAACTATCGTTTCATTTCATATTTTAATTCGTGGCGGTATCGAAAATTGATACCAAAATTTCCAACGCGTGTCCATAGTTTCCACCGAGAGTTCTCGTATCAAATTGATTGAACGCGAATCGTATGGGTACCGATACCATTCGCAACATTCAATCAATTGGATAGCGAAATATTCAACAAGAAGTATCAATACGTATCGAAATTTTAAGTATTTCGTGTCAATTTTCAACTCTAATACGTCTTTAATCGATATCAGTCGAAAAGTACATCGAATCAATTTGACAGAGTTCATGAAAATATCAAGCATTTTGATCCTCGTTCAATACTTTATAAATATATCCATAAACCCTCCTTCTCTCTGTAAATACCGACTTCATACTTGACTGAAATATACTGAAAAAATTTAGTTTGACATTTTGAAAGTTCAGTAAAAGGAATTTTATCAATTGAAGAAAGATGACCGTGATATCCTCGTGTACATATATAGATGTCAATAGATACAGTACAATAGAATTCACAATTTATACGAATTTGAGAGACGAATAATTGGAGTCCACTAATCAACGATTTTTCATTCATGCAACGAGACTTTAAGCGCAAATTGGTAAATGGCAACCAGCAAGAATTCATTTAATCGGACATTGGCTAAAATTTCATTCAAATAAATGGAGTTCGTATCGGTTAGATATCGATCTGATCAGCCAAATATCGTCAATGGCATCGTTATCGATCCGATCACTAGCCACGACGCATGCGTAGCTAGTTACACGCAAATCTCTCTCTCTCTCTCTCTCTCTCTCTCTCTCTTTCTCTCGCGCGCGCGTCTCGTCTCGTGGAAATATCGATCGCCCTCAACTTGCATCGACAGTTAACCAAGTTTTTCAACACGGCGACCATTGACAAACGATGGTTGGCTCTCCAACGATTAACGCGCATCCCGTACAACGTTTTGGAGTAGCTACAGGCAGTTCGATGGCTCGGTTGTGTACCTGTTCGCCGCAAATCCTCTCTTGACCTCCTCCTCCTCGACGGAGAGGCAAAGGAATGCGTGGTTGCAACAATGTTTAGAGAGGAACGTCGATAGAGCCTTCCAACAGATATAGAGAAGAAAAAGACAGACTAGTCTATTACAGCCTTCAGGGTTCAACCATCGCATTTCAATCAGCGACTTTGTTGCAAAAGGCTAAATAAACCGTGGTCACTTTGTTGCTAGCGAGCAGTGATCGATCTTCGATTCGCTGACGTGAGAAATTATCCAATGTTGTATTACACGTTCAATTAAACATGCACCACAAATTAAAAATTAAATTACACGCTGCGAAAATATACATATGTATGAAATATGAATATACATATAATAATGTATGTATATATACGTAACGTGTAATAATACGTATGATAATAAGATTCAAATCGTTGAAACTGCTGCCGCGATGAAAAATAAATTGCTCCCGTGAATTCGTTTGTTACAAAAAGATGATGCCGGTAATAGCAAATTCATTCGGTCGACGAATGAATTTAGAAAACAGTATCCGCAACCATCGTCCAGTTTTTTTTTAATTTGTGGATTAATCAACGTGGCTCCTGAACAGAGGTTCACTTCGAATTGAAGAGGTTTCTGGATGAGAGGATTTATGATCATAAAGCGAAATGATAGACAGGGCCAGAGAAGAAGATCCAGCTCGGATTTCTTTTAACATCAATTACGATAATTACCTCGTAAAACTTGCAAATTTATTCGAATTCATTTCCCGATTATTTTGTCAAATTTATTCGCACAACACTCCAATATTCGTATCAATTCGATTTTCAATCTTAATATATTTTATTTTGCGTTTCAAGTTGATCATTCTGCTGGAAACGTTTCACATTTATTCAATTTATTCTGAGTCAATCACTAGACGCGAGACTTTCTAAATCTCGATTAACAATATTCTCCGATCTGTTTATCGCGATAATTCGCGCGACTCTCTTCTTTTTACGCGGCACGCGAAATAGCGAGATCTCGATCTCGATCGCAGACGATCGAGAAACGAACGCGTACGCGTTCGAAACGGCTGCTTGAACCGTGTTGTTCGCGCGTGGCCAATCTCCGTGGATCGCGGGGGCCACGTGTTCGCGAAGTTAACTTAATTACGGCCAATTAAGCGTCAATTAACCGAGTAGCACACGGCCGGCTCGTGCAGCAGCGCACGTAGAATCTACCGCCGCTCTGGCCGCGCTCGTTCGTCAAAGTAATGACGTACAAACGCGTCCACCTATCTCCAGACAGAAACGAGGAAACCGCGACGCGATCCACCCTCTCGACCCATTCTTCTCCCACCCCACCCACCCTCCCCATCCCTCTCGCTCAAAAGGCAAAAATTAATTAACAAATATTGCGCGCACAATTCCACGTCGTCTAATTTTAATAAAATCTCGCAGTCCCTGCTGCGCGTGATGGGGAAGCTTCGCCGCTGATGGGCTTTGAATTGAACGTGTTTCCAACTGGACATTCGCGATATTTCCCGGCGCACATACGAAATTAATCGCCATTCAGGAGGCGGAAAGACGAATTTTTATCGGGCGACCAACGTGGGAAACGAAACGACTGGCGACGCGAGTCAAATTTAATCGCGAGATCAACCGTGAGCCGGAGCGTTAAGGGATACGACGAACCAGTGTGTTTTCAAAAAATCGGGACATTTTTTTCTCTCTCTCTCTCTCTCTCTCTCTCTCTCTCTCTCGTTTCGTTTCTAGGTTTTATGTGGATAGAATATTGCGGTAGGAGGATTTGTTTGACTTTGGATAAACGCGGAATTTTAAACGCGTTCGCCACGAAACAATGGTTTTTGATCCAGAAGCCGGCGGATCATCCGATCATCTTGCAAATTTTTACCTTTTCGCACCTTTTAATACCTCGATTGATCGCGCCGAATTGAATTTTATTGAAAAACTGGAAAAGGCTTTTTCTTTAAACGACCACAGTTTATTTTTATTATTTTTTAAATCCTACGCTACGTTCTTTTTATGTGTAATCAATCCTCATCGTTAATTCAAAGCTTTGTAAAAAAATTCATGTTCGTTTTAACGCACAGTCTATCTTTTCGTAGTGAAACAATTGACGAAGCATCGAATCACGTTGAATTCAGCTTCAGGATTTATCTTACGACGTCTAATATTATTTAACACCACACACGACACATATAAGTTTTTATAATCAACTGTTTTTTTTTTTTCATAAATTTGCCAAATCGGCTAACTCCACGAAACGTGTAGAGAATGTCACTTCGCCCAATATTAGCCCCTTTCCGCTAGCAACTGGACCATAACGAGTGACCGAACCGTATACAATAATTCGTCGCTTTCTTTTTCTCTTAAACTCGTCGGTGTGATATCACTGGATAGAAATTATTAAGAATTAATGAACTTGTCATTTGTTTCGCCCGGGTTACGTTTAAATATACTTAAAACTGAGAAAATGTGGCAATTTGGGACAAGTTAAGGAAACTTGTTTTAAATATCTTAGCTTTAGCTTCGACGCTAAAATTGAGAAAAAAAAAAGAAAGAAAAACATTCAAAAATTTGGCTCGAATTTGTCAGGGAGCAGCCTAGAACAAATCTCCTAGGAAAAAAAATAAAGGTCCGTGACGTGCGTAACTTTCCGATCAGGAAATGAAGTCGTCGCCGGCCGCAAGGATCGTCGGGTTCTCGCGCGGCCGGCTTCCTTTTTACGTCGAACCGGGGCGAGATCGCTGACACTCGCGGGGATGAGAGGTCGCCGCAATAATTAATCATTCGTCTCCGAAGCAAAAAACCGACAGCCGGCGTGACGTGGACGGCCTACGAATACCAACAGCCAGACGCACCACGTCGTCGACGAAAACATTGACACGCGGTAAGAACCGTACCGGCTCCTAAGAATAGTCGTCGCTCGTATTCCAGATACGAAGAGCGGGTGCGCCACCGCGAAAGGAAAAGGGACCGTAAGGGCGAAAAGAAAAAAAAAAGAAAAAAAGAAAAATACAGCGAGTGGCGTGCACGTGTGAAGAGAGAAAAAAGAAAAAAAGAAAAAAGAAGAACACCGAACGATGACGCCGGCAATCCGGCCCTCTCCCTCCTGCTTTTTCTTCGCTCGTGTTCGATGGATCAGCATCGCAAAAAGATCTGAGAACAACTATGTACTTTTTCCAGTGGAGGAACAAGTTTTTTCTCTACCGTCATTTCCGTCTCGCGGGCGAGAACTTGTCTCTTTCGCACTGGCGTGATTTTTGTCACGTCTCGTTGACTGTTGCCGATAAGAAGGCACCGTGTGTCTTTTATAGTAAAATCTACACGCAGGGGATGGAGATTTATATTGTAGTAAGTCGACACTATACGCGGATGAGAGATGGAGATTCTTCTGGTGTAACATAATTTGTATTAAAGTAAAATTGTATTTACATTTATTAAAATTTGACGTCGCTAATGACCTCACTGTCGATGCGACGTTAAAGAAAAATAGAAGAAGAGGAAGAAGAGGATTTATTGAAATTTATTTTTTGTATTTAAATTTATTAAATTGAAATAAATTGTATTTAACGAGTGGAAGAAGTCAGAATAATTAATCTCACATTTTTCACACATTTTTTTCTACGTTCTCGTTTCCAATTTCGTGGATTGATATTTTAAATACGTTCTTCTAAATATAAGGAATAATTACTACTCGCGAGAAGAAACTTTGAAAAAGAAGAGGAGAACAAGATACCGGTCAACGTTGGATTAAAGGAAAACATTGCTCATAAGAGACTAGCGTTTTGTTGTAATTTCTGTTGGATTTAAGTGAAAGTGGCCCAGCTCCGTTTCATTTCTCCGTGATGGCAGAACGTGTTTTCAATCACTCCTTAATATAGATTATGTATAACCTGTAACTAGTTTCGAGTGCGACTTTCACTCGCGGTATTAATAATTTCTCTTTTGTGACTTCTCGTTGTGCAAGTGTATTCTCGGATATTTACACCAGAATTTCTTTATATCCGTTCACGAAATTAACTTAAGTTCACCAAATAATTTAAGAAATTTAAAAAACCCTCGAAACACGAAGCCTGCTTGCTGTCACTTGTCGAAAAAAAAAAAAAAAACAGAGGAATGCTGAAGGAAATAATTTTCGAAACAGAGAGAGAGAGAGAGAGAGACAAACTGGAACACTAGCGATCTAACAATAAGCCGTAAGAAATGGAACCGAAATAACTCGAAGACGGACGAAATGGGTTAACAGCGGCGAGAACCAGCGGCGAACAGCGAGTTGATCGAGTGGCTCTTTATCCAAACAAAGCACAACGCTGGGACAAAGATTCCCACGGAAATCAATTAACCGTAGCCTACGATACGAATCCTACCTCTCTCTCTCTCTCTCTCTATTTCCTTTTACTCTCGAGGAGCCAACTTCCCGATTCCATTTCCACCACGTGCTGGTTAATGAAGCGGCACCGAAAGGAACCGGAAAGAATCCCAGGTGGAGAGGCTCCAGGCGAAGAAGAGGATGCAAACAGCGCGTGTGCACTAGGAGGATGTTGAACAGAGAAAGGGAGAATAAGAGCTCGCGAGAGAGAGAGAGAGAGAGAGAGAGAACAGAGTGTGCCTGGGAAGAGGTTAAAGCCAATGGGGCGACAAAAGTCAGCGCGGCTAAAAGCGCCACGGACTACCAGTAGGTGCATGAATAATAATCTGTGATTAATAGAGCGCTAAGCTGCCGGTGACTCGCGGCATGAATGGCCGTAGTACTATTAAGCGGCCTCTATATCACACCTAAGGCGATACGATATAGTTTCGTGTTATTACATCACCGGGACCCCTTGCCTTGCCTTCGCCCCATCATCGTGTTACATTCACAATCGGTGTCACGGTAGACACACCATGTCTGATGACTGTCTGCATCTTGTTCCTTACGATTATTTTTATTACCTTGCCTTGATTGCCGAGCTACGAATTTGAGCCACGAATTGATATACGATCATTTGATGGAGGTTTAATGTATTCTCGCTCTTATCGCGCGAGACATCGTTCGACTCTGTTCGGATCTCGTATCTCATGAATATTTGTCCCGTTTTAGCGTAAAGTTGTGGGTATCAAATTTGTGAATGAAGCGTTGGTAATTATTTTTTGTATTTACACCTCGTGTTTTAAGAATCTTTATTAATCTCTATCTTGATTATGATACTGCGGATCGAATATATTACGTACACTATGAGAAAGATAGCGCATTTTGAAAATTATCAAATTTCTCCTCTATTAAACGAATGATCTTCTACGTTCATCCTTCCGCAAAATTTTCATCAACATGTAAGTAACATAAATTAAACTTTTCGCCACATATTTTGCTAATGGCAGGACATTTTGCAAAGAATACAATGAATAGAAACAAAAGAAACGAAATCCAAAGCTTCGACGCAAAAGAAATTCGACACGATACCAGAGAGTTGATATAGAACAATCCTACGAAAATAATATAAAATACAATTGAGATCCATTAGAAAATCAGATCGGTAAAGCCTCGACGCAAGAAAAATTTGACAACGAGTAAAGAGAGAATTTTCAGTCGAGATTCATCCAAAAAAAAAAAAAAAAAACTAGATACCAGAGAGTTGATACAGGACAATTATACGAAAATAATATAAAATACAATTGAGATGCATTAGAAATCGGAGCTGCAAAAGAAATTTGACAACGATTAAGGAGAGAATTCATCAGAAAAAGAAAAAACTCGATATCAGAGAGTTGATACAGGACAATTCTACGAAAATAATATAAAATACAATTGAGATGCATCAGAAATCGATGCAAAAGAAATTTGACAACGAGTAAGGAGAGAATTCATCAGAAAAAGAAAAAACTCGATACCAGAGAGTTGATACAGGACAATTCTACGAAAATAATATAAAATACAATTGAGATGCATTAGAAGTCGGAGCTGCAAAAGAAATTTGACAACGAGTAAGGAGAGAATTCATCAGAAAAAAGAAAAAATTCGATATCAGAGAGTTGATACAGGACAATTCTACGAAAATAATACAAAATACAATTGAAAATAATCCCTTTGACTACAGCTGACTCGCGTCGTGTGCTAAATTCCCTGGACACCGGTTGCAGCGCAGGTCCTTACCGGTAACGTAACGTGCGTCTGTATCGCATTATCGTGATTTATCAAGCGGATCGCCCGCTGCGCCGGCTCCCATGATTTTTCACGAATGTCTAATTGCCCGATAGCGTGCTGAACCGCTAATGGGACAACGCGCGATCAATTAAGAAATTGAGATTAACGAGTCCTTACGGGGTTATAGATCGTAAGGAAGCCTTTGTGCCGGACGTGTATCGAGACGCGAGATCAGCTCGTCACCGATAAGAACAAACAATTTCACCGCAAGAAAATGAAATACGGTGGATTGCGTCCGCGGGAGGAATAACAGAGGTACCAATTACGTGGCGCCTAAACGATGACGTGGAATGACTGATGATGCGATTAACCGCGGGGGTTAATGTTCGCGCTGTTTTTCTTGCTGAATAACATCGCGATTCAATGCACCTTTTTTCCCCCTCTCTTTCTCTCTCTCTCTCTCTCTCTCTCTCTCTTTCTCGTTCTCCTCTTTTTCACTTTAGTGGGCATGCAGTTTACTAGGAACTGTTTAGGCCCTTATGCTCCCTTCTCTATTCTTGATGATGATTGCACGGTGATGTAAAATGATTTCGCTCGAAGACTGAAAGGAGTTTTTATGGGAGCGTGATCAATGGAGGGGAGGGAAGGGGGGGGGGGATAATAAAAGAGCTGGAAGGAGCATCTTGACTTCTCATACACGGAGAAAAAGGTGGATTGTTCTTTTCTGGAGAAACCTCGACATTCGTCCGAAACGATGTAAAAAAATCGTTCCAAACTCGAGGAAACTGTATTTATCTTTTCTTAAAACGACCCAGAAATTTCTGTACGCGGACCGACTGTACGTGAGCAGATTTTCCTTCGAGCTTTCCTACTCTCTCGACACTTCTTACGCTAACGAGTTTCTTTCTGTCGAATGTGGTACAGGCAAAAGAAAGACTCGTGGCAATTCGTCGATTAAAAGTCTCGCCTACTTTTGACGATTTATGTCACTCGCTGACTAAAATTACCGAACAGTTGAATTATCTAATAAATTCGGAGGTATTTGTATATTCTAACATATATTTTTTATATCCTAAATATATAAAACTAGGTGTCTGTGTTTTACAAAAACTTGAATATTAATTTAGTTGCCATTGCATAACCAACGTTACCAATATTTTTTTAATCGCTCAACATACGATCTTACTAATCAAACACTCAAGATCTTTAATTCATTTATATATACTTCTCAAACACATTTGAACAGCGATTTTCCCAGTTGTAAAGTTCACAAATTTACAATTGAATGTTGTAATTAAAAAAATAAATATTGAGTTCTAACTAAAATTGCAGAATATTGCTCGACAAAAGTGTTGAGGATCGTAAACATTTTCAGTGGAAAAAGGGATAACAGCTCACGTGCGCGAAGAACACAGCGAGGAAAAAGATAAATTGTTCTTTTCTGAAACAAATCTCGACATTCGCGTACGAATGTAAAAAGATAATTCACACGAGGAAACGGCGTTTTCTTTTTTTTTTTTTTAACGATCTAGAAATCTCTCGGTGCACACGCGTGCGTCTATGGAGGAATCATGGAGCCACAAATTACATTATCATGCATTATTTTGACAAACATTTGTCGCGTGTGCCGCATCGTCCAATAAAACGGAACAATTTACCGCGGCATTTAGACATAATTATAACTTAATGCGCGCTCCGTCTGTTTGCCAGTGTAATTGCGCTGGTAACAACATTTAGGTCCATTCACAATGCCGTCGAATTATTCAACGCGCGTCGTATTTTATAACGCGAATCACTCTCATTGATCGAAATTTCTTTGATCCTGAAATTAATCGCAGAATCGATTTATAATATTATGTACGCTGCGACGGCAACAATCGCGCGCAGATAGTATTTGTTGTCTGAAATAACGACGTTAAAAAATGGAAAAAGAGGGACGGACTTTGAATTTCCAACGAATCTGATTTTCACGCACATGTGGAAATAATTTAATTGTAACGAAATCGCACTTGTTCGAGTCGACTGAGAGTGAAATTCAAACTTTATTCCCCGTGAAACACGATCAATCATAGATTTTTCTTATTATTGCAACAACATTATCTAATGTTCACCCATAAAAAATTAACAGAATAAAAAGAAATTCGGAACACTGTCAATCAAGAAGAATCGATCTTTCAACTGTCTTACATCGTCGAATCCCTTTCTAAGCCAAAACTTCAACATCTCTTTCGTCGTCCTAGAAAATTCTCCTAGCTGTGGAATAACTGGAAAAATTGAGAAAAAAGAAAAAAGAATTTCAGTACTTCTATCACCGAATGGACGACACTACGATTACTACTTGGTCACTTGGTCACTTGCTGACGGGTTAAAGTGACCGAAAACGCGCGGCGTTTCTCCTTCGTGGCGACGTGAGACGTAAGGAAAGCCGGCAGCAGATTTCTGGCCGGTAGTCCGCGGGGAAGCTGGAGCTGAGCGTAATTTCGGTTCTAACCGTGACCACGGTCATCGGCTGGCGGTTCGCCTACGTAATACGTAGTAGTACATATAAGTGGTAGGTAGGTATGCGCAAACAGCAAACAAGAAGTAGCTACCGGCTGCTTCCACAGGTGGTCGGGTCACGAACTGACCCCACTCCAACCCTCTTATTTCCCTCTCGCGCGCGCGCTCGCACTCGATCCGCTTCGTTTCCTCTCTTGCTCTCGCTTGCTCGCCACTCTCCGGAGTCCTGCTTGACCCGTTGCACGTCAGGTTAGGTGTGTAGGTCGCCTAGTAGGTCGGTCAAAGAGGTGGGAACGAGGGAGAGAGAGAGAGAGAGAAGGAGAGTCCGCGAAGGGGCCGCGTCAATTCGTAACGCAGACACGCCGTAAACCCCGGCGTTTCAGCCACTTCCTGGCGCGTCGGGATGGTACTAGTCCTCGTCGTCTCTCTTTCGTTTCGTCCGTAGACTCCGAGATCTCTTCTGGTACCATTCGAATTATCAACGATACGATCGAAAGTAGGCGATTGATCTCGACAGAAGAAGTTCAGAAAGGGGAATTTTGGATGAAATTACAGGAGAGAGTGGGATGGGAATTTGATTTTAGATTCGAGACGATTTTGGTCAGGTTAAGTTAGGCGTCTATTGAGAGATGGAGAAAGAGAATTTTTGAAAATTGGCATAAATTTGGATTGAATTAACGTTGAGATAGAAATTTGGAAGATTTTTTTTTTTTTTACATGAAATTTATTGGGAATTGAGACGATGAGAAGTAAGTTTGACGTAAGATAAGACTGATGATGCAACATGAGTGAAGAGATGATTAAAATAATATTGATACAGAGAAGTGTTCATATGTAATTATGTAATTTGTCAAGTTCCGAAAATTAATACTATCGTCTGGCTTACCGAACTTACATTTCATTATCAGAAACGAAAGGCTGATTTGCTACTTTTATTTCAACGATCTAGTTCAAATAAAATATCATCTGCAAACGATCTGTTTAATTAATAACACGAGACAAAGTTACATCTAAAACAAAATGTAAATCATTATTCTACGCCTTTTGTTCCTCCTCATTTCAAAATTTTCTCACTGCTGACTCTTGACATTTTTAAAGAAATTCCCCTATTCGATAAAAACTAAAAGATCTATCAGAAAATCTAACCAATCTAATTGCATTTTCCTCTTGCGATCTTCAGAAACGAGAAGTGAAGTGAAAGAACTTTTTATTTGGCGCCGGTGTCGTTAAATTGCGACGTCGACCATAAGTAATTCGCAATTCCTTTGGCGGTAATGATTTGCGTCGGGGCAATTTGGTCATCTGTCGGAGGAAATTGACCGCAGCTGCCCTCGTATCGCGCAACGTCACTGTAACATTTGCACACCTCGTCTGGATAGAATTTACGATCATGGCGTGGCCGTAAGACTCCCTTGGCGGCTGCGTTGCGTAACCGCGAAATAAGCTCTCCTGAACTTTAACTGGGAGTCAAGGTCATGGCTGATGGGAACTTTACCAACTAAAAATGCTACTTCCAATCTTTCGTAAAAAAAAAAAAAAAAAAAGAAAGAAAGAAAGAAAAAAGAATAAAATCTGCAGATAAAGTGTTGCAAGCTAGCAGGTGGAAAAAAGCGGCAGGGAATTTGTCGGGGACCGGATGAACTGCAGGATACGGAACGTGCAGGTGCGTGGATCTAGCGATTGAAAATAGGTTTGCACGTGAACTGATTTCACACATGTCGGAGCACGTGCACCGAGCGAGCGTGTGCATTTCTCCCCGTGCATAACTCTCGATCGCGTGGGCAATGCCTTATAGGTATTGTGATCAACGATTGCAAAAGATCGGCGACCTCTTTTCAAATCGACTGCCTCTACACTCTGGATCCTGTTCGATGCTAACGATTTGCTACGAACGATAAACATCTATCGGACCGAACAACTGAACGTTTAACGCCGATACCATTTTCTTGCGAGTATGGCTTTCACGCCACGTTTCTTTTGTTGTCCCCGATGTCTCGCAAAGATATTTTTAACCGAGAATACCTTTCGATTTCTTGTAATTGCCTGCTCAGAGCTCGCAGCCAGCTCGTCCAGATCGAACATCGGATCACAAAGAATGTACATACAGCGTACGTAGAAAGTATTTGTACACTCGATGAAAAATTGAGCCGACGTTCCAAGCTCTTTGAAACTATGAATTTTTATCGAGATAATTAAGAAACGAAGGTCAGAAAACATTGTGCAACAAGCGTGAATATTTCTTCTTCTCAAAACTTTGCACGAAAATTTTGTCCATGGAAAAATTTCTTTCACAAGCAAATCCGCCATGGTCTTGGTGAATGAAGTAGTCTCCACTTTACATATACTGTACGATTTTTCTTTATCATTTGAACTTTGAATACTATGATTAAACGACGACTTCTTGAATTTCTGTTATTTGACGCTAATATTCAAAGTTCGACAAAATGACGAAAAAAAAAAAAAAAAAAAAAAAAAACTGTACAGCAAGTTTGAAGGAATCGTAAAGAAAAAATTTCGATCTTCAGCACCTAGTCGTGAAAAAAAAAAAAATCGCCAACCAGTTTCCAGAAACGTTTGAACTTGTACAATTTTCGAGAACAAAAGTGTCGAAGAATAACGAAAAAGTGGACGTTTTTTCGTGTCGGAGCGCGCGAATACTTTCTACGCTCACTGTACTTTCTCGCGGGAGCAACAGGAAGAAAAGGGCCGAGAAAAAGGCAGTTTAAAGGGGAGAAAGGGACAAAGAAAGAGAGAGATTGGTGAAAGAAGAACGAGGAAGCGTGTTTCAGAGAGAGCCGCGTGACGAGCTTCGGGGGAAGAGTTAAAAAAGAAATAGAGCGACGGAAAGGTGGAGGGAAGTCAAAAGAGGGGAAGAATGGGGAGGAGGGGGGCAGGACATTAGAGTCGACCTTGAAAAGAACCTTGCAAGGCCGTTACGCTTACCTCTGGACCGTCTCGAGCTGCCGCTTCTACGGCATCTCGCTTGAGATACGATACGATACGGAGAAAGCCCAAGGAAGTCGACATCTTCTATTCCGTCTAGGTTTACGAACTCGAAATCGATCGGGGAAACGAATCGGCAATTCTTGCGAAAGAATTGCATCCCAACGTATGTTCGAAGCGGCGATATGAATATATACGTAGACGTACGTTCAAACATGAGTTTCAAGCACAACATGACGAATAAATATTAATGTTACTTTATAATATAAAATAAATTGATATTATTGAAATAAAATATGAAATAAATACATATTCCGTCAAATATAGATTGCGAATGAAATGATGCGTTTTCGTAGAGTGGAAATCATTTCGTTACGATTTATTTTTTTTTTTTTTATGTATGACCGATGACACCTGATGATATCTAACAGAATTTTCAACATTTTGAGTATTTGGTGTTCAATATTTTCATTATAATACAATTTCCACTAATCTCAAAATATTTCAGTGATTCAATTTAATAAGGTTTTATCGCTTCAATTCCAATATAATTTGATAATTTCAGAATATTCAAACGGCCTTGTACTGCGTGCCAGATAGACGAACAGGTGCCTCTAGATAAAACGATTCACGTAATCACGAGATCGACACGTCGACAGCTTATCGTTCGCCTATCCTTATCAGTTGATGACGTGGCAAGGCCGATCGGCGTCCTCGAGAAACGCTTCGAGACGACTTAACACGCGTGATTCTACACGCATACGTCGACGATTCGCGTAATCGACGTAGGAGTATGAATAATTACGTTCGATCGGTACAACGATCAAGCACGACTCAATTTCATTAGATAAAACGAACATCACCGTCCACTCGGCCATCATGATCAATTCCAAGTCATTTTCTTTAACCAGGTATATTCCCTTTAGAGTCTAACATGCTTAATGCAATTTTCCACACGACTCGACACAAGTTTTACTTCATTGCTTCAATTCTGAATTGTCAGTTTCATTCGAATTTAACAATTTCTCCCACGAGATTGTTAAATTTAAATTTTAAATGCAAATTAAAGTTCGTTCCAAGTTCGTTCGCTTCGTTGGTTCGCTAAGACCTCACTCTCGTATGCAGACACGATACACGACAATACACGATGTCCCGTGGAACACAAGATGCGTGTGACTCGTTCCATAAATATTCGTTAATTTCTAATAAGTGTTGCTTTTCATTCTGGCGTAACTGCTCCGGCGAGGAAGCTCGCAGGCTAGATAATAGCCTGTGTATGTAATTACGCAGCGAATGAACTTAGTCGAGAGTATCCTCGAGGGGTTAACGACGGAACTAACCCCGGGAATACCATAGATACCGCATTAAGATGGCTCTCCGCGCGCTTTCGTTTTCTCCTTGCTATCGGGCATAAAGAGCTCCCACCAACAAAAGATTGCCCCCAGGTTGATAGCGAACTAGAATCTCTCGAATGTGCTAATTGAAAAGAAGGTACAACGCAGCTTGCTCGTATCTAAGTATTTTCGAGGTAGGTATGTATTTTCTTGCGAATTATTGGGAGATACGTAAAGTACACATTTGAAACGTAACGAAACTCAAAGAAGGTAGCCTGGGTAATTTTCTCCAAGTACTCGAGGTAATTCTAAGTAAGTGATTAACGTAGTTAGACGTCTATGTATTTCAATTAATTAATTAATTAATTAACAATTTCGAAATTTTAAATATATATCTTGGTAACTATTTCCTTTCAAGAATCTCTTTAATCTGATTCTAGTCTCTCGTTTTATCTCACGATGTACTATTAGTAATTGATAAAACATTATAAAAGGATGGTGTTTGTCGAGATTAGTTACGTGAAACGATTCGTCGAACAATTTAAATTCAACTTTACTAGCGTGAAATCACCGTTCACTTGGCTCGAAATATCGTTTCATACGTCTACTCTTATCTTTATTAAACAAGCTCGACTAAAATGAAAAAAGTCTAATGAGCAATAAAATGCTATAAAGTTTCACAATTGACAAACGTCGACTTTGTTATCTATTTTATCACACTGGCTTTGAAAAATTAATTTAATTGCGTTGCAAATATCCCATTATAGACAGCCACAGTCGTAGCTATCATTTTTAACATCATTTAATATAATTTTCTAGCTAACTTCTCTCTAGTTGTAATCGAAATCGTGCTCCATTTAACTTCGATCGATAGATTTGAATGTGTATAAATAAATAAAAAAAATAGCAAGATTTCTCTTTCAATTTTTCCACGTACCTAAGCAATTATTGTTATATTTTATTATATCTAAGATGTTATGTTATAACAAAAAAATACTTGTTAATCTCCAATTTTCTTGAATAAAAAAAATTTTTAATTCCACAGGACTACAATTTGCTTTCTCTTTCGAGTCGAAAACCACTCAATAAATTCGTGCCACGAGAGAAAAGGTTAATTTCAACAATTTCTCTCGTTTTCTCTCGTAATTGCAGTTAGTCTCCAGATTTTGTCCCTCTATAATCACACGAGGAGAATACGAAAGATATGAAAATTGTCCGTGGGCGAAGAATTATCCGGATTGTCCGGCTACTTCTTCAGAGGAAGTTTACCACGAAACAAAGGGTTAATTTCCACAATTTTCCTCCTCTCCTCTACGTTTCGTTTCTAAACTTTAACACAGAGAAATATGAAAAAAATTCAAAGCTAAATCCGCATCCGGATTCCGGATGCTTCCGAGGGGTAGCGTAGCAACAAGCAAGGGAACAGCCGGCGACGATCGGCATCGCGGCGAGGCGAGGCGAAGCGTGATGAAGCGTTACGCAAGATTTCGTTCGCCGGGCTGGCTGTTGTCGAGTTATTCGTCGGCTAGCGGTTGCTTTATTTGCCGGTCTGGTCGGGTGGGTTTGGTTGCTTGGCCGCGCACGGCAACACGGCGATACGGCAACTGCGAAGACGGGTCGCCCAGGCACGAACAAGAAGTAAAGGAGAACGTCCTTGCAAGGCCGGCCGCCGACGCCCGACAACTTCCAAGCCTCTCTCTTTCCCCGTGCTTCTCCTTCCATCCACCACGTCAATCTCCTTTCATCCATCGTTGCTCGGTTCGTTCGCTTCGTCACGCACCGCTCGATTCCTCTTCCATCCCGCAGCGATCCCACTTTCCATCCCGCGCATCTTCGCGCGCGGACCGCGTATCCGTCCAGTCTCACCAATCTGCGATCCTATCCTCTCTTTCTCTCTCCCTCTCTCTTTCTCTCTATCGCCAGTTCGCCAGTTGCAACGTTCGTTTTGCCCATGGATTGAAGCTGTTTTACGATTTATAATTTATATTATCTTGTAACGGATGCAGCATTCAAACGACACGAACATAAGAAGAATTTTTAAGTTTTGCACGGTGTCGTGCAAACTCATTCGAACTTCTTCTTTAAATGAACAACGCAACATACATTAAATCTTGTTAAATTTGTATCGAATATTAATTTGTATCGTTTAACGTAACGTTAGACAATTAACGAGACGTACAGGATAATATAGTGGGAGTTGTCAGAGTGTTGTCACGCTGTTGACAAAGTTTGTGATTAATTTGGCAAATGTATGTAGAAGCTATTTATTGCAAGTAATATTTGCAGGCAATGTTCAGAGTAAATAGCCATTTTAAACATTAAGAGAGTCACTATATTAGATATTGAAGATTAATGACAAATTATAGTGTTTAAATATACTCTGCGAAATATTACTTATCATATATTCGATAGAAATTTCATAGTAATATAAATGTTGATTATTATATCGAATACTGAAAATTATTAACAGTAATGGCTTGTAATTTCTATATATTCCAAAGAAATTTCGTAGCAGAAATTCATAGTAATGTGATTGTGTTGTACAACACACACAATATGTTCACAGAACGTTCCCATAATTATTCAAACACTTTGACGAGTATGTGCTTGTATCAAATATCTCGTAATTTCTACAATATTTTTAGACTCGTTTTCGATCTTGACCAACGTAATCATGACAGTCGTGTCTCGTCGAAATGGTTTATATAATACGCGAGTACAATGTATTCATTGAGAAAGTTCCTGTAGTGTAATTATTCAAACACGTTCGCGAGCAACTTGCAAGCGTACTGTAGAAAACTGTCGTCTCACCCATCCGAGCGTAGTTTACCAACGTGCATCCTGCATTCCTATCTGCCAAGAGACCGGGATAAGAGCCGGAGCGGAGCGAAGCGAGCGGCAAGATCGCGTGAGAAAACCGGGAGGGAATCGAGTTAATTCCTTTGACAATGACCAGGCACCGAGTTCGTGGAAAGCCGAACCTTTCCCTATCAAACCTACACCGGTTGCCTACGACTGTTTCTCACGCGAGACTCGAAACAACACGTAAAACGTGCTTGGAAAATCTTTCCGCGACTTTTAATTGATTCCTCTGGATACTAGGGATTTTAATCGAGTGAATTAGAATCGTGGTTAGCTTTTTCTTTCTTTCTTTCCTTTTTTTTTTTT
Organism: Frieseomelitta varia; assembly: GCF_011392965.1. Classification (NCBI taxonomy): domain Eukaryota; kingdom Metazoa; phylum Arthropoda; class Insecta; order Hymenoptera; family Apidae; genus Frieseomelitta; species Frieseomelitta varia. The sequence goes on along the minus strand of NW_025109980.1, from coordinate 17,546 downwards.
TTTTTTATCAAATAATTATGGAAATGTACAGACTGCGGATTTTTATGCATTCTCTTAAAATTTCAGATTGTTATACGACATGTTCAATCCGCCATTTAAACCTCATGAAATTCTGAAATAGCACGATCGAAATTCACTTTCCTCGCTCGCGAGAGTCGAATCGGGACGAGTTTCTTTGTTCTTTGGTGAACTCTCTCGAAAGTGACAACGATAATGTAGTCAAACGGGCCGGAGTCTTCGAATAAAATCTCCGGCATATCCGTGTTCCTGTCACCGGTTAAAAAATTATTCTCGGTCGTCTCGACCTCGGTTTCACTTTGTCGAGAGATAACTTCACACCGACGTGCATACATACATCCCGCTTGAGAAGCAGGATTTTGCAAATATGTTGTCAAAATTAAGAACGTCTTTATATCGACTTCTGTTTAATGTTTCTGATTAGAGTAAGTAATTTAATTTAGAATCTTTATCGTAGAACGACGCCATCTTCATACTTGGAAGCGCAGAATTATTCCAAAGAAAAAAATATACGTGAAATTCAAAGGCTTAGAAGATTATCGATCTACAGAAAATCTTTGTTTTCAATATCATGGTTAAAAGGTTGGATTTTGGACCACAAAATACCACTTTATTAACTATTTTACGACAATAGTTTTCTCTGGATCGTGAATGGCTCTTTTAATTTTTAAAGGAATTTAATTAATACTTCAAGACTTCAGTCGGTGACTGTTCGAGGAATATTTCATTTCGCGGCGCAGAAATCGGGTCGAAATTTCCTCTCGAAAGTCGTACCGTGAATGAGAAACTTCACAAATGTGCCGGCAAAAAAAAAAAAAAAGATCCCGACGATCGTAAGGATATCGCGACTTTTCGTAGGTGTGCGCGCGAAAGAGCTATGGTATCGTAGCTGCGCGTAAATGGATCCGCGCGGCAAGTAGGCGAAAACCGATGAATGCGAACGCGCGCTCGTTCATGCGGCCCGCTTCATGCCTCATCGCCGGGCACAGAAACATAACGTGCGCACATGTGCACTTGCGGCTTGCTTGTTGCGCAGCGGCCGCTAACGCTGAGGAAACGTGGGCGTCTGATACCGATCGATCGGCCCGTGCACCGGTTGTCACTCGCGTGACTCGCGCTTTTATAAATAGTAGGCAAACCGGCGTTTAGTACCGGAGCAGATTGATACTTTACGCATTGACGACCAGCGAATGTGGCGAAAGATATTGCACATCGAGAGACTGCTCTCTCTCTCTCTTTGACTCTGTGCTCGCGCATACCTATACAAGTACACAGGCTCTTGAAAAATGAAATAGCGGATTGGTTCCAGATGTGGAAGTCGTCGTACGAATATTGGCTGATTGAATTTGATTGGCTGGTAATACACGTCTCCGAGACCACGGATCGTTTTATGAACGTGTAAATTAGATTACTCTTGGCGAAGGAAGCGATAAACATGTCGCTAACGCTCTGGCACGAAAGAACCTGAAAATGTGACCTGCACGCACAATGGTTGACACAAGTATTTCTACCTGCATTTGTCGCAAATAATTTTTATGCGTACACTGTACGTGTTGCGCGAAGCATTTTAGCGTTTCGATATTATAACGAGACGTGGCCGTCGCGAACACACAAACATATATAAAATTGCGCACAACACCATAAATTGAATCGAGACCTGTGAATAAAAATCGCTTGAATACTCTTGCGATTTCTACGAAGTACAATCATAATTGCAACGCACTGAATATTTCGTAATCTCCGTATAAATTATACGCCAGACATATCTTGGCCATTAATTATATTCGAAGAAATGTGAATTCGCACGAACATCCACAGTCCGCAAGTGAACATCTCGAGCGAGAGTTAATTCGTTATTACGCTAGTCGTGACTTTCCACTTTCTTTGTCACTTTTAATTTTACAATTTTATCTCTCGCTTCTGCGTGTAAGAAACAATCGATCGAAATAAGAATCAAACTCTTTCCTCCCCCCCCCCCCCCCCTGTATCTCGATTTTTCAACACTCGGGGACCCGTTTATTTGCAGGGATAAATCTCGCGCACGCACGGCGCGCAACTAATAGGCGAATGATTATTCATTTGTCGACGAGAAAAAAAAAAAAAAAAAAAAAAAAAAGAATTGGTACAGATGCGGCCAATGATATTGCCGACAATAAAAGTGGTCTCGGCGCTGGCACGCCCTTAGATACCTGATTCTCAGCCCCAAGGCTTTTCGAAGCACCTACACGTAACACTTTCGTTACGTGCCGTAATTACAGAGCGTATCGAACCTCGAGCTGCTCCAGAGATTTATCAGGTCGCGAAGATGCCTATCCTATAGGCATTTTTCTTTTTTCTTTCTTTTCCGTGCACATTAACAAATTGCAACTGGCTCGAGATATCTAGGTATTTAGCTTGTTCTCCATCGTGCGTTATCTTTTTTCTGTTCCTTTCGAATTACTGAAACACTGAGAAACAAGACGAGAATAATTTAGTACTTCTCGCATCGCGGGAAAATTACATACAATCTCATCTTTGCGCGACTTCATTTCGATCGTTATGCCACCGTTCTTTCTAAAAATAAGGCCTCTTAATTTCACCTTCGCGTTTGAATTTCTAGAGCTGTTACTTTACGATTTTTCTGTAATCTATTTTATTCTCGCACGTAGAACGAAGTGCACCGCAGTAAATTGCCAAGTGTGTAAAATTGTAATTCATTTCGAGGTAGGATGTTTCGAACATTTATTTGCTTGCTCGGTAATTTCGTAGCGATATCTGTTACAATTTCTTGAACAAAAATTGGAACGAGAATTGATCGAGTCGAACAATCTGTTTGTTGATAACTTTCAATTCCACTGAAAGTCCTGAGAAGCTTGCTCGATTAGAGGAAACTCGTTAATAGTTTTACTCGTACACTTGACAGTGGCAGTTTTGTACAACGTGTCGAGCTAAAAATTGAAATTACCAAGGGAACTGCGTGACCGCACAATAACAATGCTTTACACTTTGATAAATAATCAAGTTAAAAATGAACGATACGAGGCTATACCGAGGCGTACGTGCGCAGATATAAATCGCTCTTGTCATGTTCGATGAGCATTAGATAAGATATCGAATTCGGCGAAACGAACACTTCCTACTTCTTGCATTTAGTTGTTGCTCTTTACTGACTCATAGATAATCACTGTTTACTTCAGATATTAAACATCTCCTCGTACATAATCTGTGAAATCTCCAACACTCAACTTTCACGAATGAGCAACGAGTTTGTATATACAAAATAACAAAGTGATACAAATATAAAACAGAAATAAACGTGATACAAACATAAAATGACAAAATGCTGCTTCGTTCGAACAATATTCTAAATCTGTCTATTAAACTCTCATGCTGACAATGAGAGGTTGTATATATCGAACGAAATATCGTTTAAGAAACGAGATCAATAAACGCACACTCGTTGCACTGATTGTTTAGATATTTCGCGCGATAACGGTCAAGATGATTTCGTCACATCGTATATTATGGTCGTATATGGCCAGTAGCGCCCGCATAAACTTGAATCAATAAAAGCTATCTGTCAGAACGATGTCGATGGATATGTGTCGTCAGAGACCAAAGCAATTATGAAATAATGAAAACGTGATACACACCGGATCGTGTCTCGCGACAATTCCGTCCCATCCGAGCCAAATTGATTTATACTCGCAGGCTCGTTAACCTGGCCTGCTACCATCGACTATCAATTGACTCGCGTACGCGAAGGAAACGAGCCCCGATGAGTTCGAAATTAGAATCGATTCTTTCCAATTCGATCGGACTGAATACCGATTCGATCGGAATTTCCTTTGGAAAATTGCAATTAAATTTATACCGTAGATGGTATGATAAATTCGTTTGAATTCTTTGCATTGCATAAAAATTACTTTGTTAACTGCGATTGGCAAATTAAGTTAATGACAATCATAGGTGGAAAGTATTCAATATTTATTACAATTATCACAATAGTCTCAACTTCTACATTTCAATTTATGGAGTTGATAAACCTGGGTCTTGAATGATTCACACAACAAAATTGTACTATTGTGAATATTATTGAATTGGATACTATTTTGGAAAATTTTTCGTTTATACGAAAATTCGTAGCCCAGTAATAACTATAAGTGTCTCACTATCAATCAAATTTTATCTTCCTATTTTTATCCATTTTATCTTTTATTCTTTTTAATTTGCCTCCTTTTTTTCGAATGAAATTACTACACACTCTAATAAATACATATATTCATATTTATCTGTCTCATGTTTTTACTTTCTTTCTTTCGTGAATCATGAATGAACTTATTGCTTAATCCAACACAAACATTTCCTTCCATTCATCTGTCGTACTCTTTGTCGCTTCTCAAAAGAGCAGTGCTTCGTTTGTTCAATGAAAAAGATTTCAAACTGAAAATTTCTGCCAAAGTGAAACGCAGCAGTGTCCGCGAGCCGCGCTTATGATGGGCCAGTGGTCCGTGGCTAGCCAGGGAAGAAAAGTCGAGATCGACAACCACTGGATCTTGGAACGATGCACACGTGTGGTCAGTTTAATAAAAGACTTGCATATCGCGTTACCTAGCCGTATAGCGACGTGTCCTGGATACTCGCTTGATCGTCGTATTCTTTTCCAATCGAGTTCGTGCAAAATTCAATGCCGATGTCCGAAACAACGCATTGCAATTCTGCGCGGTCGGTGATCGAATCGAATGGACCGCGAACAATCTTTGCCGCGATTTCTGATCTATTAAGCCTTACGCAACCAGCATCGATACGTATTTTCATCAAAGTCGAATTCAAACGAATTGGCGATTGTAATTTTTACGATTGCAATGGATTTACTCTAGAATTACTTAGATAAGATGATAGATTCTGGGAAGACGAATGACTCGTTTCTCGAATGTGATGTTGGCTCTTTGTAAAATTAGTTTGGGCAAGATTTTCATTTCTTTTTTTTTTTTTTTTTGTTTGTTTGAGTATTTTTGTGTCGGAGTTTAAATAAAAAGTTCAAATATCGAAGCTTTAAGTTCACCTGAATCGTGATAATGTTCAAACTTCGAGTTTAAAAATCGTACGAATGTTTTAAGTATCAAAACTTCAAACTTACTGACCGCGAAACGTTGCAAAAGTTTTGAACATTAAAATCAAAAGGTTCTAAGTCTATTTAATTAACTGTGTTTATTAGGCATTACATCTATTAATTACGTTTAAATTTTAGTTGTCTACACGAAGATTGTACTATTTTATTTGCCACTCTTATTTTCTAAAATACCTCGTTTTCAACTGCACGATGTAAAAAAGAAAAGCGTCAAGATTTAAAATAAACCGAGTTCAACAATAAAACGAAAAAGCAGCACCTCGCGTTATGTATATCGAGAATTTATTCGATTGTGTTTCGAATGGAGTGACATTCCTTTCTAATCGAGTATCCTTTTACGTACGATCAAACGTGAAATATAGCTTCGACGGTGGCCGTAAAATTCGAAACGATCAATGTCGACGCGCTGAAAGCGAGAACAGAAACGAACCTACATAAAACATGCACAAGACAGTGTTATTCTCTTTAAGAAATTCCCTTAAATCTCGAAACAGCGTACGCGATTCGCCTTTTCAGATAATCTGCGAGAAAGTCTATGGCCTAATGCGATTAATAGTGGCATAAACTGGATGAAATAAATTAAAGTCGTTCGAAGGATCAACGTTACGAGGACTTTCTAAACCTCTTGTTTCGAATACGCGAGACGTTGTAAGAAATATAAGAACAGTAACGAGCATATACAGGTACGTACATGGATTATTTGGCAAATGAAAGTGTTTCATTTTTGTGAATGACGTTATATTAAATTTTGCCGTTACTTCTTAAGAACTGAAACAATCAGTTTCAGGAATCTTGTCAAACAATTCTTTCAACAATATCATCTACTCTCCTATTTTTAGCATTCTCGAGTTCTTTTCCTTCAATAACTTATCGTCAATTGCCATACATACGTCTCTAAAATACTTCGAAACCAGAAATATTTGAAAAATCATTTTTGTGCATATTTTCCACGCGAAAATATTATTAAGCTACTATAAGAGTAGCTTAGATAACACAAAACATGCACAATATTACAATCCATGTAAAATATATATACTATGTATTTATTACTGAATTAATATCTCTCTGAAACGTACATAGAAAAAAATAATTTCAGTGAAATTGTCAGAAAGCACTGGTATCTATTTATATGCTCGCCGCCGGTAGATTGCATTACCACGACGATTCAACCTACCAACTTCTCTACCTACTCTAGCTGATCGACCTACGGCTGTGACAGATATTTACGTGTGACTGTTCCGCCTTAAGCAAACTATCTGAATTTAACTAGACTATCCAGGTTGCGCAAACATTTTTCCATTAGTGACGGAGATACTAATGGAAAAACACGATACTGCCAAATTCCTGAGTTCTCTGCAAGTAGTTATTAGTTATTAGGTCATCCGAAAAATTTCCGCATCTCACTTTCACGCTACGTGGATATTTCAAATATTGTGTATTGGATAACACGTATTATTTACATATTATTGATGTCTAATATTTAAAATATTCATGTAGCGTTAAATTGTGCTACGGTACGATGTCATACGCTAAATTATAACATTTAATTTATAAGGTAAGATACTCGTATTTTTATCTTTAATCTTTGGAATAGATTTTCCACTGTGGAAAACTGTTAGTTGAAAATTAACTGAAACTGAACAGAATTAAAGAACAGAAAATTAACCAACAATGGAAGGTTGTTTAAAATAGTTACTCGACGATAAAGTTGAATGATCTTTCGTACAAAATTGCACATAAATTAGAACTTTACAAGCTTCTATTCGTTGTATCTCGAATACAATTTTCACAGTTTCGCGTGAAAATTTCAATTACTACGTACGTACCTACACGCAAACGCACTGTTACAATGTATTATGTATCAAACGTTACGAAGATCATTTGAAACAACTCAGTTGACGAGGCAGCACGAAATCATGAAATTTTCAAGAAGATCTTGTCAAATAATTCTTTCAACAATATCATCTCGATTCAAATTCCCGCTTTCTTACGATCGTTATCGTTGCGCATGTGCCCTGGCGATATTGCCAAATAGAACACGAATACGTATATAAGTGTTTCCTACGCTCGTGAGCGAGCTTGCGCGAAGTTCGAGCGCGGAAAAGAGAATAAGAGTAAGAGTAATGTTTATTGTAGAACGCGGGAGAGGGGAAGAAGGAGCAAAAGTACTGTTACTCGGACAAAGGCTACCCACGTTTTATGGTCAGGTTGCTATAAAAGCGCTCGGCTCCGCGCACACCCAGTTCTTCCTGCAGTTTATTGCTATTGGAAACGGTTCAAGAAATCTCGTTGCCACGTAACGCGTTTACAGAATGATGTTTCATTTGTTCCTTATCTCCTTGTATTCTGTTGCGACGTTCCTCCGTGGAAACCGTTACCACCGCAGAGCGGCAAAGTTCACGCCACGCGTGTACAAATGCCCCGCCATTTTATCATATTGTGTACATTCTTATTCGCTTGAAAATGAATGGCCTTTTTTCAATTTATTAATTAATAGCAACTCGTATCAATATCGGATTATTTAATCTATTAATTGTTACATTGTGTGTACCATCGTTAGTTTCTCATTATTCTCCTTAATTTAACTTAATTTGTCCTCTGGTGTCGATTGTTGACGCAGTGGTAAAAAAATTAACATCAAATTGTTTTATTTTAATATTTTTTATCGCATTTCATTTTAAAAAAAAATGTGTCAAATTGACGCAAAGGGTTAATCGGTAGGAATTCAAAAGAGTTCAAAATGAACGATCTAAACAATATTGTTCTCAAATATATACCTATATTCTTGGTATTAATTTGAAAAACATAAAATAACTGGCACAACTGAACCAACAACAATGGCAGATAATTCATTATAAGTCGTTATAAGTTTGTTAAAAACGGAGCATATAACGATCCATTTGATTTCATTATCGACAATCGCTTTCTCATAGAAAAAAAAAAAAAAAGAATTTAGACTCTTTTATCTTCCACTGAATAAAAGAAACAAACAAAAAGAGAAGAAACGAAATCAATCATCTTTCTATTCTTGAGGGATGTAATATTTCTGGTAGCAGATACGAATAATGGTAAAATAATAATGATCGAGCCAGTTTTATGTTTAATGGACATCTAATATCAATATATGATAACAAAACGAAACGCAGCAAAAATCACCAGAAGTAATGTGCGAAACGAATTCAAAATGAACGATGCCAGAGAAATTTTTCAGCAGGTGGATACACTTCGTTCGTCGAAGAATAGCTGAGAGATCCGAGTTGGTCACGGTTCAGAGGATTCTAGCGGAACTCGTAGTAGATTAACACGCCACAACGTGGACAACGTAATGCGTGATCATGGTCTTCCGATTGCATTGTGGCAATCACGCGAAATTATCGGAGATTCGCCGAGAGGCGAATCTGTAATTTATGAATTCGCCGATGAGGTCTGGGTCAATTGAAAACCGTTGCGCGCGATTCCCTCCGCCTCCATTTACCCTCGATCTCGTGCACCAATCGCACGTATCCGTAACCGAAGTCTGTACCTTTATTTTTCGGTACTATTACGGGGTTATAAGCGTGCAGAGATTCTCAGACTCTCTTTCCCAGGATTCCTCTTCTCGCGCTGGTACACGTACATAGAAAGAATAATTTTCTGGAACCATCCCCTTTTTCTTCTTTCAACCTTGTCCGACTATTCAAGGAGAATATTAAAAGAAGAACTCTAGTTTCGAGATATTTATAAAAATTGACTTTAAAGGTGAAATACATGATATACAGCTTTCACATGATTTCCTCGGGAGACAAATAGTTTATATAACTGGAGTTTAAAAATTTTTCTTCTCGTATCTGGTTAAATAAATCTAGAATTTAAACAATTCATCCGGATTGACTATTACGCATCAGTGCGTGGTAGAAGAGACTGTGCTTTATTTTGTTAGTGGAAACACGATGAGGTCTTCGATGAATGATACACATATCCTTTCGACTATAAGCCGTGTCAAATAAAATATGTTACACCCGCATATGGGACACAGATCTCGCGTTACGCGTTGACCACACGACAAGGTCATCGATAGATGGGATCTAACGCAGAAATACGATCAACGACGATGCAGTTCTTGACCACTGTAAACTCATTCTTCTCTTGGAAGAGTTGAGGAGAAAATCCATGAACAGATCGAATCAATTTAGCGACACTTATTGTGAAGAATAATCGCAATCATTGTGGCTTCTGCCTGCAGTAGAAACTTTCTCAGCATCGTGTCGCACTGAAATGAAACTGTAGTTGAAATTCGAACTTTGAAGTTACAGTTCTCCTCAATTTTGGATTATAACGTTGCTCGGTTAATTATCATCAACAAAGGAAAATCACCGGGCAAGGGTTTATCGATCATTTGGTTGGAATAAACGGAATTCGTGCAAACGGATCGTCGGATTGAATGGATAACGTGCTCGATCATGGAAAATAAAGCGTTATCAGCTTCCATCCATAAATCGCTACGCGGATCCGGTATTTAATGCGAATACTTTGCATTCCTCTCCGTGTATGTGTACCCAGTAGATTCTCCTCCTACTGACCATAGACAGAATCAAAGGGACGAAACCGCAACACAACGGCAGCAACAACGAGCAGCCAATAAGTAACGATAGAGCATTAACTTGCCTGGACAGTGGCGGTGCACCATAATACACGTCTCGGTTGTATACAGTGCTTGAGCAACACCTACAAATAGAAGTCGTAGAACAAGCCAGGGCCCTGTTGCTCGTTACTTTATGACTGCCAGGACACAGAGTTCGCGGGCATTACTTTCGAGCCATTAGCCTGCGCACGTTAGGCTTCGGCCTCCTTCGGTCTCTACGACGTAGACGCTACTGCACTCAATCGCGCAAGTCTATGCACGCTGTCAAATTTCAAATATCTAACCTCTTGTATCCCGGCGATACTCAAAAGCAACTAAAAGTTATGCACAGCTTGCACAATGTGACAATAATTCCTCGCGGTGAACTCATTTCATCATTCGGGAAACAAAGCTATCAATTTTGAACCGGTTTGTTCGTTTCATTTCGAGTTCCATTGAATGGAAAACTCAGTTTCTTTAATTTTTTATTGATTTATCGAGATGTTTGAATTTGATCGATGATTGAGAACGATCAATAATTGCCTTCACTCCAAAAGTGATTCTACGATTCCACGTGCAATATCATTATACTGTATTAAATATAAAAATTAAAGTTCTACAAGTGAGAAAAATATTATATACAAGCTATACTGTAATTTCCTTTTGATTTATTTATGGTTCCTCGATGAGCAATTAAAAGAAATCATTTTCACAGAATTTGTGCAACTTCAAATGACAAATAAATTAGTTCGTACAAAATATTTCGAGTTATCATTTGAAATTTGCAAGCGTGCGCAGACTTTCGGAATTCACTGCAATCGATTAGTAATGAAATATTGATGGATATTGCAGAGAAGTCGATCACAGTTTTGACAAATGAGTTACGTTGAAAGTGTTTGTTCCGGATCATGAGGAATTCTATATTTATCGAGTGCTTGCGACTAATTATAACGTCAGAGCAAGGTAGCATATTTCAGTCGCAAGCTTTCCGCTCGAAATTCCTCTGTGCACTGACGCATAACGTGCGCAGTGATTTGCATATTTGAAAGTGAACGAGTGATTTTTGCCCCAAGGGAACGTGACACAAAGGTATAGACAGCTACCAAGCCGCGTTACGTCAGTTTCTTCGAGGTACTCAATGCTTTTGACAAAATCTTCAATCATGTAGTTTATTCAAAAAAATTTTACGATTTCTCGTTCACACCTCACTACATTCGTCAGTATCAGAACACGTATTTTCACATAAGAAGTTGTACAATTATGTATTTACACGAGATAACGATCCTGAAATTTGCAAAAATCACGTGTAACGATTGACGAAAGACATATGATCAACAATCCTAGATCTTCACGCGCATAATTTTAACTGGTGGAAAAAATATCGAACGTTGGATAGAAAACGGATGAATTTAATCAAAGTTTCTGGAGTTAAATAATGAAAAAAAAATTAAGAAGAACGTAGGAATCGAAAGCATTGGTCAAGAGACGCAGTCTAGTGTTGTTGATAACTTTCACTTTGTTAGATCGGAAAAGTTTCAAGTTTTTTTTGAGAAAATTCATTGATGTTCATTCATAGCTTACTCTGATAAACAATCTATCGTTTTACAACACAAATTACACTGAATTTCGTAGAGTCTAATAAATATTATTTAAGAATAAGTATTTAATCATGAAATTCTGACTTGACGCAGTTGTGAGATTCGCATATCTAATAATTCAAAAAAGAAAACTATCTCTCGTTACAAATACCATTGGAAACACAATCGCGGACATCGCCTTGAGTACTCTACACAATTTTTCATGCTGTGCGCGTGTAAAATTCCGCAGTCCGGCAATTGTCGCGGCAATTATTCCCCGTGCGACTCGAAGAATCATCGCGAGAGAAAAGAGAAGGGAAGGACGATAGAAGAGCGCGTCAATCGAAGACCGATTTACCGAGGAAACACGATCCACGATCCACGGTAACGCGTTACCAGGGCGTGTAGAGGCGCATCCTCGATTTTCAATTTCGCCAGCAGGCAAAGACTTAAGATACCACCAAATAAACCAGTCAACGTCTCGACAGTGGCGTATACCACCGGACAACGGCGCATACCACCGCGTGGCGAGGACCTTAACAAGCACGACTCTTCTGTAGCCAAGGTAACACGAGAGGGCCACCAGCGTCGCTGAAGTCTCCGGTTTCGAATTTGTCTAAAGTAATTAAAACCCTACACGAAGCTTTTGCCGCACGTTATGCCTGCAAATCGACGTTCTTGCACGAGGGTGGTGGTTGGTTCTTTTCGCTAACGCACCACCACCCTGCCGGAGGTTTTAATGCTCAATCCACACTATCGACTTGCTCTAAGTTTGCTCTAAGTATTCTTGATGACAGCGAAAGACAATTTGGAGGAGGGCCACCTTTCTAATTTACAGTTTTGCTTGTGTCTGCGTTTGATTATCGTTTATTGTGATGAAACACTTTTACTTGGTACTTAAATATTGAACATTTTTGGATTTTGTGTTGGTCACTTAAATTTATGAGGAATTATATTCTCAATTATGTAGGTACGTCGAAACATGAGTAGTGGTTATAGCATGCTCTGTTATTATGCTGTTATTACGTCCAATTCAGCGGATTCTTAGACATATCGTTTGATATAAAAATTACTTTACAGACCCTTTGTATCATTTCAAAAGAGACATGCTCATTTAAGATTCATAATTATTGAAACGCCTCCAGGAAGAGTAATTAGAAAATTATTCAAACGTTATAAACAAACGTTAAAAAAATTAATATCAGTAATTAAGAAAACTGATCGTTAAATTATATATTTTACTAGAAATACAAAAGGTGTTGAAAATTATGAGCAGTCGAAAGCAATCTTCTGGCCAGAGGATGTAATATATAACACTGTATGATAATACATTTTATCTAACATCGAGCCGATCGATAGTGTGAATCGGGCCTAAAACGACCACACACTACCACGCTGGTTAAATCTTCTCCTAACCTGAGTTATAGAAGGGACAACGTTATACACGTATCCTTCGGTAATGTAACGTAACGTTAGAACGTCGCGAAAAAGAAAAGATTCGGAGATTTATCGCTTTTCTGCGACGGGGTAGCAAGGTGGGAAAAGGTGGCCGATCTTTTTGTCCGTGTCCGTAGCGCGAGAGGACAGCGACAACGCGAGGTAAACAGTAGAGAGATGAGAAAAGAAAATAAATGGCCACCTGTTTAGCAAGCTACATTGGTCAGCCAGCTGAGGATACGTGATGTCACGCGTTCCGTCTCACCGTTACACGCGAGAATTGTATGCAGAGGAGGAATTCGATTGTCTCCAAATTGAGGAGCACTTATCTCGGCACGTGACTCCACGTATCGAACCAGAGACAAATGCCCCGTCCTTTCTTTTCCTCCGAGTATTGTCCCTTCCCCGAACAATCGTTGGCTGTAATAAAACGTTTTTCAAGCAACGTTACCACGAAGAATAGAGACGTTCCGCGTGAAACAGAAATATAATGTACGTACGAACGTGGAATTTATATCGCGTTGAAAAGCGCGATTTCTGACTGTGATGTAATCTTACTATCTTTGGATATTCGAACCTTTTCACTTGGCACAGTCTTAGGATTTTAAAACTACAGTTCCTCGCCAAAAGATTAGGGCCACTTACAATTTTCAACACCTTTTGTATCTCTAGTAAAATGTGATTTGTAAATAGGTATTTGTCTGAATTATTAACTAACCAGTCTTAGAATATATAATAGCTAATTGACAGTTACAAAATTTACTAAGAATGCAAAAGATGTCAAAATTGCGAATGGCCTTAATTTTTTACAGGAACTGTACAATCTTTGGTAAATTCATATTTCAATAAAGTTATTTTGTCCATGTAGGCGGTGAAAAAAAATCTGAAGAGCGACGAGTCTACTTACATCCCCGTGTGTAGCAGACACTTGACACGTAATGATGACAAATGACCGTGTAAACTATAAATCATACGGCAAATTGAAGAGTTTGGATTATCAAACATAGACTTTGAAGAGGCCACTGTTCGAGACGTATTTTAAGTGGACGGAATGACTATGCGTAATCGATGAAATTAATTATTTTGCAAAAAAACTGAGCTAACGATATAATTTAAAAGGTCCATTGCAAAAACGAAGTTAATTCACTAATTATTCTATAACAAATACTGTTCAACAATTATTACAAATGAGTCAATTGGTATTTTCCCAACGACGTATTGGCAAAATAGTAAAGCAACAAGTATAGAGAATAAAATTTTCGGAACGCAGATATTTATGGGAATAAATAAGTAACTTTCAAATTACACGACCAGTTCGGAATACCAAAGGAGTTATATTATACTCCAATTTAATGTGTTTGATTTTATTTTCAATTCAATCAAATTAAAAAGTTTGACTCTGAGTTAAATCGAATCTTTTGATCTTCGATGAATACGGTTTAATTGGACAGCGCGCGTATACTTATAAAAAGAGTGGGATACGTTCGCGTGAGTGTGGATTATCGAAGGCATCCTCGGTGAATGAAGACGTCACGGTTTGACGGGCCTACAATAGAGTATAAATTACCGACGTTAGGAAACGATGATGACGGTGGTAGCGCAGACTCTTATCGTACACCATGCCGCGCGTATGCATTTAAAGGTAGTATACACCGACGATAAACGTTTGTGGAACCTAGGCTCTTATCGAGCATAGGTGAGGCTCGATTCGAGTACCAGAGGGATGTGCATACAGGCTTCGAGTATCATGGCAACTTCTTGGAACGCCCACGAACGGTCGTTCCGACCTCTGAAGACGACGATCGCCACGATCAAAGAGGTCATCACGGTATCCAGTCCCGACCTTCGTGACCGACCTTTCGATCCTTCGAGGACAATGAATTCACGGTTTGAATCATGGCGAACGTTTCTCCAAAGTCTTGGAAATAATCTCACCAGTGCACTGGTGAAAGACGAAGAAAATTTCTTTATCGAACGATCAACAGTCCAATAGCTAAAGTCTACGTATGGTCAATTAGGAAAGTCTACATAATGTTTGTCAAATTGATCAAATATTTAAAAAACGATATTTAAAGGAATATCGAATATTTAATGTATTGTTTTACATACATTAATAACACGGCTCTACTCAAAAAATGAATTTGTCTTTGAAATTTAATAATTTTCAGCACACGATGTTTTTCTTTTATACCAAACGAAAGAAATATTTTTCTTTTTATAGGCTTTTTTTATAGAAGTCCATTGTAAGTGAGAAAAGATACTGATTTAGCCATTGACTGAAATGAAATTTTCTTTTCCTACATCACGATGTTCAAATCTGACAAAATTACAATTACTATTCCCTTTTGCAACTACTCTTTTCATCCTATAAATAACACAGTCAAATTCATCGAATACTGTTCTTTTCCTAGCGCACTCAAATATTAAAACTTTATTTTGTCACATTTTTTTTTTCGATCTCCTTATCTTCACTATATTTTATATTTCTCTCTTTTTTCCTTTTTTTTCTCGTAGACAGCGAGAGACACAAACGCTCAAAGCGTATAATCTTGCGTGTAGTTTTGCAATAAATCCGTAAACCGACTCACCATTTCACACGACATTGCTTAAAGCGTGGGTAGTACTTATGTGGCAATATGGCGCCGTGCCCGGCCGTCCTTCCGTCCCACCTGGACGTATAAAATAGGCATTGCGGTTAATTAACAAGCGTTACGTTAGGTGCCAATCTGCATAATTAGCGGCCCGCGCGTTCCATCCAGTGCATTCATCATTTACATCGTATTTTATCCTATCATAATGTTTACCCGGTGTTTAGAGAAACTTCCAACGTTAAACCCCGCGAGCAATTAATATTCGATCGTTTGCATACGTTTCTCCTATTTTGACACTCGAACGAATAACAATTTACATCATTCAGAGTGAACATTTCTGTAGACGAAGTATTTCTGTTCTTCTATCAGATTGTTACCGACGAAATGACGAAATTCTCAACAGAAGTTTCAATATCTATAGCTTCCTTGAGAACAATATTAATTTAATTTCGATTCATTTCGACACTATCGACATTGTAATAACGAAACAACAAAAATCATCGTTCATTTTCCACATTTGTATTCTCCAATTTAATTTGAGACATTTCGTAAAACGCGACAAACTTGAAAATTAAATGAAAAAAGGAACCTGATATTTTTATGCGATCGTTAAAATGAGTCCATGGTGCACAAACACATAAATATTTATTGGTTTCCGTTCGTTCTTGTCCCATCGATTCTTGACTACGAAGGTTCGATCTACGAATCGAATCCAAACGAATCCAACCAATATTAATCCGAGCACTTCTAAAACATAAATTTATCGATCTATAACGCGAAACTTAATAGCCACTCGTCGAGATACATTTCCACGGTATGTGTTAT
This sequence comes from Frieseomelitta varia, assembly GCF_011392965.1. NCBI lineage: Eukaryota > Metazoa > Arthropoda > Insecta > Hymenoptera > Apidae > Frieseomelitta > Frieseomelitta varia. The sequence goes on along the minus strand of NW_025109980.1, from coordinate 1,388 downwards.
CTCTTCAATCAGAAATGTTATCCGAGCGGAAGGAACGCTATCGTCGTAATTGTTGTAGAAAGTGAAACACACGAATCATTCGAATCATTGAGATTCCAGATCTCCACAGAGAGAGATATAAAACTGTAAAATTGAAAAATTTCAACTAACTAAAACATAAAAACTGTAAAGCTATTAATTACTGTAATAGAAATAGTGTTTTTGAAAGTATTGACAAAGCCTACCACCTGTTGTGCATCGCTGACTTTACCTTCATCTGATGGTTGAGCAGTGAAAAAGGTCATTATAAGTTGAACCTTCATCGTGTGTACATCGATTAAACATTCGAAGTGAATTTTTAAATAATATTTCTGAATATTCTAATTGTTTAAACATCATATAATATTTCCAATAATTTATTTGCAACAATTAAACAATAAATTCTCTTCTGTTAGTCTTCTGTAAAATATTTAACTAATAATTTATAAGAATCTTGAACAATGTACTTAAGACGTCGACTTATTGGATGATACAATTAATATAATTCTTTAATCGTAATATAAAAATTGTGAAAATCATAAAATAGTGTCTAGAAATAAAATAATTTAATTGTGTCGAATAATATCAAAATAATTTAATTATTCAAATTGTAAAATAATGAAATTTGATGATATTTTATTATATTATTTCACAAATTAATTATTTATTTATAGCAATTCAATGAGTGATTGAACTTTGCAGCATTATTTCATAGTTTGAACAATTCATTTATAATAATTAAATATTATTTATATAATAACGGAAACGATAGTTATATAATACACATATTCCTTGCAATTTGAAACAATAAACGAGTGAAAATTTTTATATGTTGCGCGATTACTCTGAAGCAACGATCACTGCTAACTCGATTTTTGACTACATAATTTTTCTCTACATAAATTTCTATTTAATATACATCAATGCAATTATAACTTAGAACTTAATATCATCAAAGCGTGAATTTAGCCAGTTATAGATTAAAAAATGATAAATTATTACTTTGACATTCTAACATGTTTGTGAAAGTGTAACCTTGCGATAGAAATCTAAAAACTATTGATTAATATAACAGAAAAATGCTGTTTCGAAAAACTAAAAAAAAAAAGTATCAACAGTTCCGGGTTACTGACGATCGGAACATCAGATTAACCTTGGGTGGTACGGAGGCTCATTACCAATTGAACTTTCGTCGTGTGCACATCAACCAAAATTTAGGAGTGAGATTTTAAATAATATTTCTGAATATTCAAATTGTTTAAATAATATCCAACATTTTTAATAATTTATTTGTAACAATTAAACAATAAATTCTCTTGTGTAACATTTCCAAGTTCTATTTAAAATTTTTAATTAATCGTTTATAGTAA